>NC_067491.1:13312026-13475262 GCF_947179515.1 Apodemus sylvaticus
ACAACTGAGCACTTTTGTCACTAAGTGGCAGTTGATGTAGACAGAAGCTTTTATAGATCTCCTCTGCTTGCAGGGTCCACATTTCAAAGGGTTACTTACAGATGAGTGAAAAGATCTTTGGGGAGATCCATTTTCCAACACAGAGTACCCATTCCTCCGATTTTTGATATGCACTGTTCTTAGTTGACATAAGGACCTCAATCCCTGAATTTAGTAGATTCTGGGCTGCAGTTATCAGTTGGGGGAGGGGTGGGGCGAGCTTGCAACAGTGAAGAGAAGCTGGGAGGGAGTACTGTGCTTGTGTGCAGCAGGTTGAGATGAGGTGTGGAACAGCAGATGGAGTCACAGTGGTGTGTTAATTCTAAAGGGAAAATTCAATCTAAACCCAGGGGAAGGTAACCAGGTCTAAGGAGTCCTATCTCAAGGGACAGTTTTGTGGACATAAGTAAGTTACATTGTGTATAAATAGGATCCAATCAGCTGCTAGCTGAAAGATAAATTGTTTCTGGTTGTAAAGAGTATAACATGGCCACAAATTAATTTGCCATTTCTGTAGCAAATTAATGTACCAACATTACTTTGTATTTCCTGGAAGGGAAATGCCCAGGATACCAACTGCACCATCAAGGCAAACGTCCTCAAGAGAGGAGTTAGGGAAATGTAATTCACGAACACCATGTAAGTGGAACCAGCTCCAAATGGCGCACTGAAGCATGGAATAAATAAGTCTCTACTGATGATAATTTCATGTCATCCTGAAAGTAGACAGCAAATTATATAGTGGGAATGCCAGACACTGAATTTTGTCTTATTTCTCTTTTATGGTTATAAACTTAAGTTGTTTTTTTAAAAAAAAAAAAGTTGTAGTAACTTCAGCCCAGGGTAAATATTAATCTCTGACCTCTTACCATTTCTATTTTTATATAGCCTTCAGAAAAATACAAGTTTGCAGCAGGGCGTGGGTATGAAACCACTATGCCTGTTTATATTAATTCCCTGCTGACAGAGCTAAGGCTTTGATGGAGACAGGAGGAAGAGTTATCACTGACATTTTCATCATGCGTTTGTCTAGCATTTGGAAGACAGGAAAATAATTTATGTGTTTACTCACAGGCTATATGGGCTATTAAAATGCATTTATCTAATGAAAAAAATAACGGCTGGATTTTAGAAGACCTTGCTGCGTTACCCTGTTTTTTCTTCCTACACCGCATCCCGCACTATCATTTAGGTGTCAGTAACCATTTGTGTGAGCTGAGTAGTACCATTCATTGTTTGTCAGGTCTCATCGAGGACCCACAATCCCTTTCGACTCCCTCCAATTCTAGGTTTCCCTTTGCCTGAATTGAGGCTTGCATTTGTCTGGATTAGTGGTTGGCCTTTCAAAGAAATAGTACCTACTTGGTATTTCAAGCAGGAAATTAAGATTAGGGATTAGTTATTAAAGTGGTAAAATAGTTAGAACTGGAAAAAAAAAAGTGAGGATGTCAACTTAACCTGGAGATTACTGACAGACACCTCGGGCCATTTCCTCTTTAAGAGATGAGAGGAAACAGGCAGACTTAAGAGCTCAGGGCTGCTGTGCTGCTGAGCGCCAACTGCCGATGCTTCCAGACATTTCTGCTGAAGAGGAAGCAAGAACTGACCTCTCTTTATGCCCCTGCCGTCACTGTTAGGCTCATTTAGAAGCGGAAAAAGAAAAGGTATCTCCATCCTTTCCATGTTCTTAAGGAGAAGCCACCTGTCAAGTTCATGGAGGAAATAGAATTCTTCCCTAAAGTATGCAAGAAAATAGGAACAGGAAATGGGCAGAAATGATCGGAGTCCAGGTGTCACGTTCTGAACCCCGTGCAAAAGACCACATACTCAATTCAATTATAATTAAGGGATTTATTGATTAGCTGCTAGCAGGACAGGCTTAAAGCTGAGTCTCAGGCATGTCGTGAAGGAGGGTGTGGGGAAGGGTTTTTTTAAAGGCAAAAACCACAAGAACACTTTCACTATCTATGAAAGCAAGTAAAAACTGGTCTGTTCTGTCATGGTCAAGAAGACATCAAATAATCCGTGGGTTATTTGTATTATTCTGTAAGCAAGTTACAGAAACCAAAAAAAGCAGTCATATTGTAGCAAGTGGATGGTCACAGCTGCACATTTCTGGGTGGGGATCACTGGGTCAGGTTACTGGGAACTTACCTTCCCAGGACTGGAGTCAGAGACAAATGACCAATGGATGCCAAGATGGCTGCCTAGCATAAGATGAAGCTTCTGTAGCCATCACAATCCCTACTGGCTCTAGATCACATGACTCAAATACTGATTAACGTTTATGTGTTTAGACTGTGTCTTAAGAGAAGTGTGAAGAGACACCATGACTACGACCACTCACAAAGAAAAACGTCTAATTGGTTTACATTTCAGAGGCTTAGCCCATGGTCCTCGTGGAGGGAGGATGGCGGCATGCAGACAGACACGGTGAGGGAGAAGGAGCTGAGAGGCCTACGTCTTGATCCCAAGGGGGCAGGAAGTGAACTGAGACCCACTTCCTCCAACAAGGCTACACTTCCTAATGGTGCCCTCCCTGCGAGCCTAGGGGAGCCAATTACATTCCAACTGCCACAGGCTGGAACCCGGAAGTGATTCTAATGCCAGTACAGGAAGAAACGGAAGATGCTGTTAAGAGTGTGGGCAAGTGGAAAAAGAGTAAGCGCTTCCTCTTCTATGTCCTTTGCATAGGCTGCCAGCAGGTGTGGCCAGGCCATACGGGGCGTGTCTTCCCACCTCACGTGATCCAGATTTAGGGCGGGTCTTCCCACCTGGAAAGAACCAGTCAAGAAACTCCCTGACAGGTATACCCAATAGCTTGGGTTTTGGTTAATTCCTGATGTAGCAAAGTTGACAACCAAGAACAGCCACCCCCATGGCCCAACAGACAACTCTGACCCTTTAACTATTAGGCATTCATCTTTGCTTTGTCCACCATATATTTAAATTTCCAGGGGTGGTAATAGTATTAATGCAATCATTCTTTGAATGAGGACGAGGCTATCACTCTCTTAGGATAGGTGATGTGAGCCTGGAGAAATGGCTCAGTGGATAAAACCTTGGCAAGCCTGAAGACTGGAGTGTTTGTAAGTACCCATAAAAGTGCTCGAAAACCAGGCTGTCGGGCTAACCTGTCTATTGTCCAACTGGAAGGCAAAGACAAGAGGACTCTGGGCAAGCGCATTAAATCAGGGAGCATCAAGTGAGATCCCCATATCAAACTCTGATCTCCATATACATGTGCAATGTACTCATGTATGGGAACACACATTATATATATATATACATATATATATATATATATATATACATACATACACACATAATATATATTATGTATGTGTATAATATTATGTATGTGTAATATATATGTATATATATTATGTATATGTATATATGTGTGTATATATATACACACACATACACACATATATATGTGTGTGTATATATTTATATAAAATTAAAAAATGTGACACAAATTCTCAGTCATAATTTCTACCTCTAGATGGCATTATTTTTCTTTGATTTTTTTTAGTTATATCTTCCAGATTAATTCCTGCAAATAAGCGCAAGGAAAATCAGAAGGACGCACACACCGCTAGCTGCTATAGCTGTAGAACATCAGCACATTGTCGTCGGTTGAGATTCCTGTTTCCAGCCTGCTTCTTTCATCAGCCCTTCACCATCCTTTCTGTCCTCAAGTTCCAAATCAATATCGTATTAGTCGCTGCTCTCCAGAGGAGCAGAGCCAATCTATAGATAAATAAGAGGAAAGGCTTTTAGGAGCTGGCTCCCATGATTAGGAAAGCTAAGATGCCCCATCTGCCATCTGCAAAGTGAGACACGGGCCAGCCAGTGGAGTGACTCAGTCTGGGCTCTGAGAACAGGTAAGACACAGGTCCGGGACTCAGACGGACCGAGAAGTAGAAATATTCCACCTGAAGGGAGGAGAGATGGCTGGCTGCCCTGATGCTGAGGAGAGACAGCAGCTTGCCCCTCCTCCTCCTCCTCCTCCTCCTCCTCCTCCTCCTCCTCCTCTTCTTCCACCTCCTCCTCTACTTCTGTTCTATCTGTCCGTCAACATGATGGCCATCTGTATTCATGAGGGGAATCGCCTCTTCTCAGTGTCAACTTCGGTGTCTTCTAGAAACTTCTTCACGAGCATGGCTGGAGGGTTTAGCAGCCGTCACTATCCAGTCCACACAAGATTATTAGCCTTCATCTCCTTCCCCTTTTCTATTACTGTGATAAAATGTGTTGGAGGAAGGGTGGTTTTGTTGGAGGAGGTATGTGACTAGGGGGTGAGCTTGGAGGTCTCAGAAGCTCCAATCAGTTAGTTCACTTCCTGCTGCCTGGGGATCGACATGTAGAACTCCCAGCTCCTTCTCCAGCACCATGTTTGCCTACACGCTGCCATGCTTCCTGCCATGAGGGTCATGGGCGTGTCCTCTGAACCTGTAAGCCAGACCCTGTTAAATATTTTTCTTTATAAGAGTTCCACAGTCACAGTTAGCAATGGAAACCCCAAATAAGATATCAACCAACATGTCCTGTCCCAAAAATGATCCCAGGGAATTTCACTAAACATTTTGTGACTATATCACATTTATACTTAGATTCTTGCTGTTCTCATTTATCTGTCATTGAATGTTCTGCTGCCATCTCCTGCTCACAAGCAGTGTGCATAGATTTGATGACTTCAACTCCAAAGACTAGTATGTATTCACTTCATTAGTCAAGCCTGTTTAATGAGGGATTGAAAGGGGCTGACTGACCAGTCAACCTCTTCCTCCCGCTCCTCCTCCTCTTCCTTTATGTGTTTGTGTGTGCACATGTGAATGCATGAAGCCCACCAAGGTGGCAAACTGTGAAAGAGGCCAGAAGGTGTGTATCATCTGGACGCTGTGAACGTGGAGCTGGCATTTTGGCTAGGCTTGCTGGGCAGTGGTCCTCAAGGTCCACCTCTCTCCACTCCCCAGCACTAGAGTCCCAGATGGGTGCCGTCCTCTTGAGCTCTATTGTGGGTCGCAGAGAGCCACCTCAAGTCCTCCTGCCCACACAGCAAGCACTATCCACTGAACCCCTTTCCGAGTCAACATAGTCCAACTGGGTCTTACTTCACTATACTTCTTGCAAATATATTAACATACTGGCTGGTTTTGTGTGTCAACTTAATGCAAGCTGGAGTTATCACAGAGAAAGAAGCTTCCAGTGAGGAAATGCCTCCATGAGATCCAGCTGTAAGGCATTTTCTCAATTAGTGATCAAGTGGTGAGGGCCCCTTGTGGGTGGTGCCATCCCTGGGCTGGTGCTCTTGGGTTCTATAAGAGAGCAAGCTGAGCAAGCCAGGGGAAGCAAGCCAGTAAGAAACACCCTTCCATAGCCTCTGCATCAGCTCCTGCTTCCTGCCCTGCTTGAGTTCCAGTCCTGACTTCCTTTGGTGATGAACAGCAGTGTGGAAGTGTAAGCTCAATAAACCCTTTCCTCCCCGGCTTCTTCTTGGTCAAGATGCTTTGTGCAGGAATAGAAACCCTGACTAAGACACATACTATTGACATTTCTATGAACTGGTTCCATGGGAATAATTATGAAAGTAGAAAAATCTCTTGAAAATAGGGATGCATGTTTATATTAGTAAATAGTTAAAGAGAAGTTACAGTTTTAGCAACAAGTTTTAGCATTTGTTAAATGTTATAACTAAAGGTACCCATTAATACACTATACAGGATTGTTTAACCCTCGTTATTAAATGTTAAAAGGGAAACTACTAAACATTCTGTAAACGCGGTGTCTATTTTTTGCAGAAAAGAAAATATATGAATGCATGATAGTAGAGGAAGTCTAGAAGTAAATGTAAATATCTCAAAGAAAGTAGGTTTAGAGATATCCTCTCTTGCTTATTTATAGTTTCTACATTCCATATAATTGACATATGTCCTACTTAAAATGACTGTCACTAGTAGAATAATGTAAAGGTTAATTCTCATGGTTTTATTTGAAGGGATTTGATGAGGCAGTGAGAACCATATTCAAAAGTATCTGCAAATGTTTCATTTTATAGTTTGCCATGTAAGGAACCTGGTTCTGCCATCTCTCTACTTAACACATTAGTAGTGACAGCCCATGGCTGTAACTCCTTACATTTATTAACTGCTGGTGTTTCTAGCCATAAAAATACAGACAAGGCTTTTTGGTCATTGTTCTCTGGGAGAGATTATTATAAGATATTGAAGATAATGACTCCCCCCCCCAAGCAAGTATTTAGGAAATGAGTCCTAATGTGTTACGGCCCTTGCCTTGCCGGAATAACCATTATGCCTGGTTCGGCGTGGGAGAGCAGGCTGGGTGCCAGCGCTGGGGGATGCACACCTGGCACAGTCAACCCGCCATCAATACAGTCTGCCAGACACAAATGGCACCTTGATTACAACACAGGGCACAAGACAGCAGAGGAAGACCAGCGTGGATGGAAGGGGCTCTGTTTACATCTTTGCTCTCCTGTTCTCCTCTGCATAGCTTTTCTTCCCTCCAGCTTTATCATTACCTGGGTGTGTTCAGTTGTGCTGGTAGATTGTTCATGCAAAGGCATTCCTCATTGTGAGCCTGCACCCCGCCACAATAATGAACAAAGCCTGGCCTTCCTCAGGGCCATCGACCTGGCTTCTGTTTAAAGTCTGTCCAGGGTGAAGCTGCAGTCTTCCATGTCCCGACCTTCAGAGGCTACGGATCGCTCTGCTTCTGTACAGTTGATCTCCTGCCCAGGTCTGACTTGACCCCTGCGTTCACACAGGACCTGGTGCAGAGAAGCTGTGTGGTTGCTCTTTGATTACCCTGCGGCTGTCGTCTTGAAATGGCGACCAGTTCTCATGGGTGAAACACCACCCCACGCCTCGACACACACATTCACAAAGTCATGGTTTTGCCCAACGCATCTTTACCACTTCAGGTCATCGTGACTATGTTTACAGATACTAATCTTTAAAGGGGGGGGGAGTTAGAGCTTAGTGGTGTTTTGGGGTAGATGCTAATCTTAGAAGAGATCTAGAATCTTCTGATTCATAGTCAGACAATGCAAGATATGTTCTTTTATCTTGGTTGCATTGTCTGGCCTCAGTGGGAGAGGATGCGCCTAGCTCTACAGAGACCTGATGTATGCGGGATGGGGGACACCTGGGGGGGGGGACATCCACTATCTCAGAGGAGAAGGGGAGCAGGGAATAGGAGGGGGAATTGTGGGAGAGGGTGACAGAGAGGAGGACAGTGATCGGAATGTAAAGTGAATTAAAAAAAGAAATCTAGACATACAGCTAGCCAAAGGGAAGACACACACACACACACACACACACACACACCACACACACACACACACACACACACACACACACGAGAATACACACGAGAATACATGGAGCCAAGGAGAAAGGACTCTAAAGAAGGCCATCCTGCCAACACCTTGACCCTGAACTCCTCGTCTCCAGAACTTAAATCAGTTTCTGTTGTTCTTGCCTTCTGATCTGTGGCATAGCAACCTTGCTGGAAAATATAACAATTTCACCTTTTAAAAGACGTGTGTGTGTGTGTGTGTGTGTGTATGTGTGTGTGTGTATTTTGCCTGCATGTGTGTCTGTGCACTGTGTGTCTGAAGAGGCTGGAAACTGCACTAGATCCGCTGAAACTGGACTTCGAGGTCCTTGTGAGCCCTCCTGTGGGCGTTAGGCACTGAACTCGCATCCCCTGCGAGAGCACGCACTCTGAACCGCTGCACCCTGGTCAGTCCCGCCTGGTCAGTCCCACACCCTTTAGTGGGCATTGTGTGCAGGTCTGACGGAGCGATGGAGCACACGCTTGGAGCACGGAGCTCCACGGGGCTTGGGGCCTCCGCCAACTGTCCCCCTCCACAGCCTCACCACCATCCTGGGTGGGCTGCTGGCCTCCATTTCTCCACAACTTCTGTCCATCCTGTCTCTCCCTCTCTCTCCCTCCCTCTTTCTCCTCCCCTCCTCTCCTCCTCTTTCTTCCCCTCCCCCTCCCGCTCTCCTCTCCTCTCTTCCCTCCCCTCCCCATCTCCTCTCCTCTCTTCCCTTTCCGTCCTCTCCCCCTCCCTCCCCTTCCCTCTCCTCCTCTTCTCTCTTCCCCTCCCCTTCTCGCCCTCCCCTCTTATCTCTCTCCCTCCCCTCTCCCCCTCTTCTCGCTTCCCCTCCTTCCCCCTCTCCCTCCCCCATCTCACTCCCTCCCCCTCTTTCTCCCCTCCTCTCTCCCCCTTATCACCTTTCTCTCTCCCTCCCCCTCTTCCTTCCCCCTCTTTCCCCCTCCCTCTCTTCCTCCCCCCTCTCCCTCCCTCCTTCCCCTCTCTGTGTCCCTTTCCTGTCCACTTCCTGTGCAAAGCTTATTAAGTCAACCGATGTTCACTCTTGTGCCCCGCCCTAGAGAGTCTGCCTTACAAGCACAGGGAAGTAGACATGAGATCTGAAGGCTCTGAAGTGTTTTCAGGGTAGGGACATGGTAGTGGCACTCTGTCCCCAAGGCTGGCAGTGCCCCGCTGGCCAGGCAGTACTGTGCTGACTCATGCCACCGTACACCCGGTCCCTCCGCCTAGATTCATCCTCCAGCTGCTCTGTCTGTCCGCAGCACGACTTCCTGCAGTCCTCACTCAGACAGCTCTGCAGTTATCAGAGGATTCCTCAGCCTCCTCAGCTTCCTTTTTGGCTGCTGGCACACAGCAGATCCTGCTCTCAACCCCAGGGGCAAAAAGTATGCAAGGGCCGGACTCTTTTCTTCCCTCTTCTTCGTTACAGACAGAGGTACACTAATGTGTCATCTGTCATCCATCCATCCATCCATCCATCCATCCATCCATGTATCTATGTATCTATGTATGTATGTATGTATCTATCTATCTATCCATCCATCCATCATATCTATGTATCCATCTATCCATCCATCTATCCATCTATCTGTCATCTATCCATCCATCCATCTATCCATCAATTATCTAATTTCTATCACGTCTATCATCCATCTATCTTTCTATTATATCTATCATCTATTATTTATCCTGTTTATCCATTATTTCTATTTATTATCTATCTATCCATCCATCTATCATCTATTCTCTCTCTCTATCTAATCTTGCCAGTCCTGATGGTTTCTTGGTTTTATTTCTCACATTTACCTTTCCAGACAATCTTTCCCTCTCACTCCTTACGTCTGTCTCCATATCCCAGCCTTCCAGTGCTTGGGAGTTAAAACTTCCCCTTTAATCACTTATCTCCACCTAATTTCATTGTCTTGTCAGCTCAGCCTTGACCATACTGGTTCATTCTTTCCCGTCTTTGCTTTTCAGCTCCTGTGACAAAGGGTTTCCCTCTAAGCCGCTCTCCCACCCAGTTCCGCAGTGGCCTCCTGGGACAACCCTAGTGTTGGCAGGTACTCAGGACTGCTCGCTCCCTGCCCCCTCAGATGTTGCTGGCACTAACTTCCTGCCCTCCCCTCCATTTCCTTCCCTTCCTCACTGCCTACATTTCTTTCTTTGGGATATGCTTCTCTCTTTGTTACATCTATAGCATAACTTGGTTATCTTCTCTGAGTGTGTGTGTGATGTGTGTGTGAGTGTGTGTGTGAGAGAGAGTATATGTGTGTGGTGTGTGTGTGTAAGAGTGTATGTGTGTGGTATGTGTGCGTGTGTGCGTGTGTGTGGGGGTGCATGTGTATGTGGTGTATGTGTGTGTATGAGTATGGTGTGTGTGTGTGTGTGTGTGTGAACATGTGTGGTGTGTTGGTCAGAGGACAAACTCAGCTGCCATTCCTGAATGCACTATCTACAGGTTTTGAGAGAGAGAGAGAGATTGAGAGAGAGAGATTGAGAGAGATTGAGAGAGAGAGATTGAGAGAGACTGAGAGAGATTGAGAGAGACTGAGAGAGAGCGATTGAGAGAGATTGAGAGAGATTGAAAGAGATTGAGAGACTGAGAGAGAGATTGAGAGATTGAGAGAGATTGAGAGAGAGATTGAGAGAGAGATTGAGAGAGATTGAGAGGGGGAGAGAGAGAGAGAGAGAGAGAGAGAGAGAGAGAGAGATCACTGGCCTGGAATTCACAAAGCTAGCCAGTGAGGCCTAGGTCCTCTCTGTCTTTGTCGGCTACCCCCAACCCCCACAGCCCCATGCCAGTGCTAGGTAGGGGTGTGGCTCTGTGCTACCACACCCGGCTCACATATGGGTTCTGGAGATCTGAACTTGTGTCTTCATGTTTTTAAAGCACTGTTCCCACTGAGCCCCACTACCATCAACTTTTTCTTAAATGGATTTTGGGGTCAGGTCCTCCTGCCTGCAAGGAAAGCCCTTTCCTGACCACGCCCCTCGCAGCCTTCCATCTTCCGCTGCTGTCCTGCTGAGACTCAGTCCCCAGGCCCCGCCCCCAACTTCTCCCCCCCATCTGCTCCCTTTTCTCTCTGCCCCATCTTCCTTTTATGAATTTTCTGTCTTGTGACTCTCCCCACCCTGTTTTCAGATGCGTCCTCCAGTGCTGGGCTCCTGGACCACAGAGTCCTGGAGCAATGTGGCCTCAGTTACCCATAAAGCTCCTGTTAAATGGATTTGGGAAATTCAGCCTGTCTCTTCACTTGTGCTATGAGACTAAAGATACATATGGGCTAGTTTTAGTTTTGCGAGCTTCCCAGTTCAATGCTTGTTCTGTCAGACATAGCTTTTCAAATAGCTAAAGAAGTCTGTTTTAGTTTTAAATGTATTTTATTCTGTTTTTGAGAAATTCATGAGTATTGTATTTACATCATTTCTCCCTGCTCCCTCCTTCCTCCAACTTCTCAGATTTATGGCCTCTTATTATTTACCTATCATCGTTACATATGTACATATAAATTTGTGTTTATAACCTGCTAAGTTCAAAAGGTTCGTTTTGAAAGTTCCCTATAGGTCGTGCACACGGGCGATCCAGAAGGGATTCTAGGCAGCGATTGTGAAGTCACTAACAGCCAAAATTCCTGTTAGGGCAAACCAAAGAGCCCTCAGGTGGATGCCAGGCCCCGTTCCCACCTGCTTCTTGAGCCTTCTCAACTATTCTGAGTGCCCTGCCTCACCAAATGAAGCTGCTATTGATGTCTGAAGACCCGGGCCTTTCTCCATTTCTGTCCCAGCACAGGCACGCCCTCCTCCTCAGCCCATCGTCAAGTCAGTTCCGTCCATTCTGTCAGTCTCCGCCGCATCTCTGACGAAGCTTTCCACCAATGCTCTCTTTGCAACCATCGGAGTCCCTCTGTTCATTTCATGGAATCTTTGTCCCCGCAGAACCTGGCACTCAGCTGATCTAGGTACCCGCTACACTCAGGCTGGAGAGACGCTTCGTGAAAATTCCACTAGGGGGCGCCTTGTCTACAGTTTAGGAAGGCCGCACATTGTGGACCAAGTGCATGAAAAATTCAGCCCTCTGTTTAAATTTTAAAGTCATTTGTTGTTTATTTAATGGAAACCGAAGTTCTGCCATGTCGTACAAGCCTGGAAGCGCTGTATGATTGTCAGCGCTGTCTGATTTTATGGATAATGCCAATACTCATGCTTGTGGAAAAGATGAGGCTGAATGTGGCATTTAGTTTTGAACATTAAGAATTCAGATCACCGCCCGCGTTGAAAAAAGGTTCCTTTTTATTTTTAGGTGACTGTTCTTAGATAAGTTAATATTTAATTAGTTTATCTCGAAGACCTTTGTGGATTATCTCAAAGACCTGTTATTCCAAACCTATGTTTTTAGCACTGAATCTTGTTTAACCCCAGTAGCAAAATCAATGATGTATTGGGACCACTCGTGTAGCTCTGCTTAATACCGCAGAGATTTTAACAAGGCGAGCAGAACAGTGAGGTTTTATGCAGTACAAATATCGTGAGCACAGGTGTAATCTTTAAATATTTCGTTATTTCTGCAGATGCAATATTTTTGCCTGGTTTCCGTTGCTGCAGTGAAACACAATGGCCAAAATGCAAGTCGAGGACCCAAAGGGTTTGTTCAGCTTACACGTCCACAGCACTGTTCATCACCAAACGAAGTCTGGACAGAGACAGCAAACCGGGCACCTGGAACCTGGATGCAGAAGCTGATGCAGAGGCCATGGAGGGGTGCTGCTTACTGGCTTGCTCCCCATGGCTTGCTCAGCCTGCTTTCTTACAGAACCCAGGACCACCAGCCCAGGGATAGCCCCGCCCACAATGGGCTGGGCCCTTCCCCATCAATCACCAATTAAGGAAAAAACCTTAAAGCTAGATCATCGGAGTGATCTTTTTTTTTTCCTCTTTCAATTCAGGCTCCTTCCTGTTTGATGACTCTAGCTTGTGTTGACAGAAAACCAGCCAGGACAGCGTGACACCAACACTTTTTAAGGGTAGCTACAGTTCTTTGTGACATTATTCCTGGAAAGGCACGACACTGGGGCTCTCTCCGCCACCATTTTAGGAACAGAATCCCCAGTCAGTGGTTAAACACACGGGGTAAGAACGCAGGAGCAGCTGCTTCCGGAGATGAATGAGGAAGGGCGTTTCCATGGTTGGGGTCAGGTGTCCAGCCTTCTCAGAAGCCTCCCTCACAACGGACTATCTGATGTCTAATTCCCCCCAGTGCATCATAGAAACAATAACCTTAAATAAAGATTGTCTGTGTGTGAGTGTGATTTGCACGGGGATTTTTGCATTAGGGGTGTTCTCAGTGGAAAAAAGGCTCTTAGAAAACCAAACCAAACAAAACACCTCTGCCTCTTTGATTTCAGTGCCTGTCTCAGAATTGTTGGAACAGCTGTGGACTGCATAAACTCTACTGTGAATCTCTAAGATTCTTCCACACAACGGGGGAACCCTTTATGGGTCCTCTGCTTCGACTCCTCCCGCTGTGCATGAAGGAACCAGCTTCCTGTTCTTTTGAAGAGAAGGGGAAGTGTGTGCTTTGGCTCCCTCTTTTTCCTTGAGCAGAGCTTTCCCATGTATCTTGGATTAGGGGGAATTTATTGCAGGTGCTCCTTCAGAACTCAACACTTTCCACCTGTCCTTGTTTACGTGGCTCTCCTGGTAGTGAACAGACCACAGTTCCGCAGACCCCAGCAAACCATCCCAGAGTTCCCCGTGCCGTGAAACTCTCCAGGAGAGCTCCAGGCAGTTCACCTTTGCCCAGCCGAGCAGCTGGCATGAGACAGGCATTTAATAAATATTTGCTGAATAATGCAAATGCATGCGGGGCTGTCCCAAAGAATGAATAAAAATGTTTACGTTTCAACACTAATGAGTTGTCATGCAAAAGAAGATAATAAATGTGCTTGCTTTTCACAGCAGGATGCAACGAGGTCTCAGACGTGGAACTCTGCTTAGAGAAAGCTCACTATTTTCCTGAACATCCTTTAGGAAGAGTGCTCCCTACTCCTGAAGATTCTTCTTCTTCTTCTTCTTCTTCTTCTTTCTTCTTCTTCTTCTTCCTTCTTCTTCTTCTTCTTCTTCTTCTTCTTCTTCTTCTTCTTCTTCTTCTTCTTCTTCTTCTTCTTTTCTTCTTCTTCTTCTTCTTCTTCTTCTTCTTCTTCTTCTTCCTCTTCTTTCTCTTCCTCCTCTTCCTCTTCTTCTTTCTCGTTCTTGTTCTTCTTCCTCCTCCTTCCCCTCCTTCTCTTCCCCCTCTTCCCTCTCCTCCTCCTCTTCTTCCTCCTCCTCCTCTTCATCTTCCTTCTAGACTTTTTTTGAGACAAGGTCTCAAGCATGTCAGCTAAGTCCAAGCCTATTATGTGTCCAAAAATGATCACGATTCTCTGATCTTCCTGCATCCACCTCCCAAGTACTAGAATTATTAGGCACATAATGAATGTAAGCACGCGCACGCGCACACACACACACACACACACACACACACCGAGTGTAGGCACACAGCACCAACCAAAAAGCAAGGCTGTGTGCGTGTTAGGCAAGCAATCTATTAATTGAGTCACATCCTCAGCTTGAATTTAAGGTTCTTTTTTTAGATAAAGATTTTTAAAACTTTTGTTTGTGTGTCAGTCTGTGTCAATGCATGTATACATATGTGTGTGTGTTATGTATGTATGTAAGTGTGTAGGTGTACTGTGGGTGTCCTTGTGTGTGGGTATATGTGTGATGTGTGTGGTATGTATGTGCATGTGGTATGTATGTATATATGTTTGTGTGGTATGTATGTATGTATGTGGTATGTGTATGTTTGTGTGGTGTGTGTGTGCTGCGTGTATATATGTGTGCATGCATATGTTTGTGTGTGTGGTGTTCATGTGTTTATGTATGTATATATGTATGTGTGTGTGGTGTGTATGTGTGTAGTGTGTGTTGTTTGTGTGATG
The DNA here is from genome assembly GCF_947179515.1 of Apodemus sylvaticus. Lineage (NCBI taxonomy): Eukaryota > Metazoa > Chordata > Mammalia > Rodentia > Muridae > Apodemus > Apodemus sylvaticus. The sequence goes on from NC_067491.1 coordinate 13,326,412, forward strand.
TGTGTGTGCTGTGTCTATGTATGTGTGTGTTGTGTGTATGTATGTGTGTGTAGTGTGCATGTAATGTGTGTGTATTATGTGTATATGTGTGGTTGTGTGTGTGTGTGTAGCATGATGACTGAGGGCAGAAACCTTTTTTTCCCTGACACAGGGTCACTCACTGAACCTAGAGCTCATGCCTTCATCTGGACAGTGAACCTTCAGAGTCAGACACCCTTTACTGCTAGTGCAGAGGTCACAGGCTGTGCTGCCGTGACTGGCATTTACAAGGCATTGAGGGTGCAGTCTCAGGCCCTCATGCTTCTGCAACACAGACTTTGCCCACGGAGCTGTTTCCCTGGCTGCAAGGATGCTTTAAAACTATTACTGTTGTGCAATCAAGCCTTTGGAAAGCTCCACAAACCAGTCAACCGAAGCCTCACTCATACAGCCAACCACCACACCTAAAAGTACCGCGTACCTAATACCCGGAAAGTTCCCAGCGTTCTTCTCCCATCCCGAATCTGACGGAAAAACAACTCTGTAGTCTCCCAGTAAGCAATTGCTAACTTTAGCATCTTTATTGCCACACAATTCAGACATGAGACAGCCGTCTGTCGACAGTTCATAGTTGGAGATTTTTAGTGTAGGTTTATGCAACCATCACCACGCAGAGTGTGTTAGTCTATGTTGAGTTGCTGTGACGGTACGCCATGGCCACAGCAGCTCTTGGGCAGTTCCCTTAGTGGAATCACGTGGCGAATGCTCTTTTATGATTTTTTTCACTTTGCTTGTTTCTTGCCCGTGTTGTAGCATGAATAGGATTTTTAGTCTTCTTATTGCCAAGTATTATTTCCTTGCACAAATATATCCTTGCACTCCATCGGCTGATGAATGGTTGGGTTGACTTAACCATTTCAGTATCATAGGCAATTTTTATCATTTGTGTACAGGGTTTTTGTGTGGATATGTTTTCTATTCTCTTGGGCATGTCCTAAAGAATTCAGTGCCTGAGTGATTGCATCTCTGCTGTGTTTTGCAGTGTGCGGAGCTGTCAAAGCGTTTTCCAGCTGACTGTGTCATACACAGCCTGTCACCCGGGCGTGATCACTCCAGCCTCTTGCAGTAGTTACGCTGCGTCTGTTCAAACTGACAACCTTGTTAGGCGTGAAGTAGCTTTTGACTGCAGTTTTGATTGATATTTTTCTGATAGATGATGTGAACATCTTTGGAAGTGGGCACTGGCTACCTGCATGTCTTTAGAGGAATGTTTACTTGAACTGTCAATTTTTAAATTAGGCTACAAATTTCCTTCGTTGAGTTATAAAAAAAAAATCATTTAGATATTTGGAACACTGCTTCCTTATGGATGCATTGCAAAAAGTTTTTTTTCCTCACCTGGATATTTTTTTTCCATTTTCTTGATGATACCTATTGACACTCCGACATGAAATGTAAATGGAATTCCATTTTGCTCTTCCTTCATTACTTTATTTACTTATTTATTTATTAGTGTTATATCCAAGAAACAAATGCCTTGTCCAAGGTCATCAAGCTTCACGCCTATTTTTTCTTCTGTGAACTTTTTCTTTTTTCTTTTTTTTTCGATGCAAAAAGCAAGAGGAGTTTTATTTAATGTCCAGCATGCTGGGGCCACCCTGCACATGGAGACAGAACAACCTTCTGTGAACTTTCTATCATCTCTCATTTTCTGGGTCTCACCTTTGCATAGTCAAGGGGCTACTCAAAGTGGCAGATAGCATTTCACTTCCTGATATCCATGCTCTGGAATTTCCTCTGATGAGAAAACCACAACTTCCCAGCCTAGGGACTGCAAAGGTGCAGAGCTTGCTGGTGACAGATTTTATTTAGAAGAACCATTTTCCCCTAAGACATTCCGTCCAGTATGCTTTAGGTCCGTGTTTTCCCCTCTTTCCAGTCTAAAATCTTCTTGGAACCATGAAGTAATGACTAGTCTTTGCAAGGGCTGCAGCACCGTTAAAATGATGCCCCACAGATGCTCCACCCACATCCTGTATTATTATTATTTTAGAACCAAAAAGTCAGGCCTTTTCCCTGGAGCGCCAGTTACCAACTATGACCAGGAGAGGGCAGCAGAGGCGAGAAAGCACAGGCTTGGTTCAAGAAGTCAGGCCAGTCCAAGCCCACGGGATAAAAACTGCAGGTCATTCAGATCAAAAGTAAACATTCTGGGAAACCTAGGGCATAGTTTGCTGAAAGCAAAGCAAAACCAAACCAAACCATTGTTATTGTGGCGGTTTGACTGGGAATGGCCACGACAGACTCACGGGTTGGGATGCTTGACCCATAGGGAGTAGTAGCATTATAGGTGTGACCTTATAGTAGGTGTGACCCTGTTGGAGGAAGTGGGTCACTGAGGGTAGACTTTGAGGTCTCAAAAGCCCCAGTCTCGCCAGTATGTCTCAGTCTTCACTTCTGCCGACTGCGGATCAAGATGGAGAACTCTCAGCTCCTTCTCCAGCACCGTGTCTGCCCCTGTGCTGCCAGACTTCCTGCCATGATGATAATGGACTGAACCTCTGAAACTGTAAGCCAGTTCCTGTTAGCTTTTCTTTTTTTTCCTAATAAACGTTGCCACGGTCATGGTGTCTCTTCACAGCAATGAAACCCTAGCTAAGACAGCTTCATTAAATTCAAACCGCCTGCACCTGGAACTTGATGCTCGGACAGCGCCATTGACCCTTGTCAGAAATACACGAGAAGAATTGGTGAGGTTTTTTTTTTTTTAAATAGGCTTCCAACAGGGCAAACTAAAGTGCTTAATATATAAAAGATTGGCTAGCTCAAAGTCAACTGATAACAAAAAAAAATATTTCCAAGGAAAGATCACATTGGAACTTGGAGTTTCCAGGGTGACATCTTCCTCATGACCTAAGTGAGGCCCAGTCCCCACCCACGCAACGCAGTTCTCTTAGCTGGGGTTTAATTGCTCTGAAGAGGCACCATGGCCGCGACAACTCGTTTTACTGGGGCTGGCTTACCGTTCAGAGACTTAGTCCGTTATCATCACGGTGGGAAGCACGGCAGCGTGCGGGCAGACACGGTGCTGGAGAAGGAGCCGAGAGTTCTACATCTTCATCTGCAGGCAGCAGAGACTGTCACAATGGCTGTACCTCGAGACTCTGAGACCTTAAAGCCCGCCCCCACGGTGACGCACTTCCTCCAACAAGGTCACGCCCACTCTAAAGGCCACACCTTCTAACAGTGCCTCTGGAATGTAGGCCAAACGCTCAAATGCAAGAATCTATAGGGGCCATTTCTATTCAAACCACTAGAGCAACAAATAGGAACCTTATGACTTTGAAGGTTAGCTACATGCTGGCTACTGGGACACATGCATCTCACTTAACCCTTCCATAGCACCACGAGGCACTGTCAGGCCCAGGCAGGATATTAGGAAACCAGGTGATGTCCTGGGGAGTCCAGCTCTAAGGTTTGTGCTTTGTGACCTTCCTGACTATATTCTGTTCCTATGGCCTCCTATGTTCCAGTGTTTTCTGAAGCTTTTCTACCCTTCCATCCCACACAGAAGGCCAGGAAACTCTATATCTGATTCTTACCACCTCTCTCTTTGAAACACTTTCTGTAAGTCTTCCAAGTCCCCCTGCTGAAAAGTGGGACCAGCTGAGACTGGCAGAGCGCTCTTCACGAGTTGGCTCAACTATGGCCTTCTAAGGGCCATAGCCACTGATTTTCTCCTTTGCTGTGCTCTCTGACCCTCTGTGCCATGGGTGGGTGGACCAGATGCTTGGAGACATTCTATGCCCATCTGCATTCTTCTGTCCCTCTGTCTCTAGGCAGGTTCCAGATCTTTCCACCTAGTCTCCCACTGACAAATGCAGTGCGTTTTAAATTTAGGGCCATACGAGTTAGATCATTGGATGGCACTTACATATTGGCTTGGAGAAGCTTACATTGTTAAACAGAGAGATCCTATAAACAACTAAATATACATGTGGGCCTTACCCATCCGAGAAAGACCAGGAGAGTGATGTCATAACCACGATGGCTGTTCTTGGCCGTCAAGGTGACAGAGTCTTGAGCGAACTGAAACCCAAGTATCTGGGTACATCTGGAAGAGGTCTTTCTTAATTCTTATTTGAAGTGGGAAAATCCACTTAAATTCAAACCTTTTGAGAGAGAAGATCCACCTCAAGTCTGGGCCACACCCTTTGGCAACCTACATAACAGACATGGGAGAAGGACGCTTTTGTTCTTCCCCTGTTTTCTCTCAATCTACCTAGCACGTCTGTTCCTTCATTGGCATTAGAGCCTGCTTCTTTGGGATTCCAGTGTGTACTGGAGACCAGCTGAGACGTCCAGCCTTGTGGACTGCATAATTACTGGACTCTTGGACTTTTCATTGCTAGACAGACATTGTTGGACTAGCTGGATCACAGCCTATAAGCCATTCTAATAAATCCCGTATATATTCATTCTGTTCCTCAACAGCTGTGGCTCTCAGCCTTCCTAATGCTGCAGCCCATTTTTTTTTTTTTTTTTTAGTACAGGTCCTCGTGTTGTAACCATAAAATGATTTCGGCTGTTATTTCATAACTGCAATTCTGCTACTATTATGAATTGTAATGTAACTATTTTTGGAGACAAAGGGGGGCATCAAGGGGGTCGCGACCCACAGGTTGAGAACCACTCCTGTAGTGATAGCTACCCTCCCCCGCCCCCAGATTAATACAATAACAAAGAGTCAGTTGATAGAGAAATTTCAGAGGAAGAAGAGCAGCCATCACTTAAGGGTTACTCAGATGTCTTTTTTTTTTTTTTTTTTTTTGGTTTTTTTGGATTTGGTTTTTCTGAGACAGGGTTTCTCTGTGTAGCCGTGGCTGTCCTGGAACTCCCTCTGTAGACCAGGCTGGCCTCGAACTCAGAAATCCGCCTGCCTCTGCCTCCCAGAGTGCTAGGATTACAGGCGTGCGCCACCACCGCCCGCCTAGTCAGATGTCTTAATACCTGCACACTGCACGTCATTTTTCAGGCAATTTGTTGACTATGGAAACATCCCTAACATGGTAGTTCACTTGGTAATGTTACCACTTTTTTTTTTAAGATTTGTTTATTTATTATATGTAAGTGCGCTGTAGCTGTCTTCAGACACACCAGAAGAGAGCGTCAGATGTCTTTATGGGTGGTTGTGAGCCACCACGTGATTTGAACTCAGGACCTTGGGTAGAGCAGTCAGTGCTCTTTCTTAACCTCTGAGCTATCTATCTCTCCAGGCCCAATGTTACCACTTAAATAGCAGATGGCACGCCAAGGTTTTTGAAGAGCAATGGAGGAGCATACTTAACTATGCTTGCTTGAAATAGGAAGTCTTGGTCAAATATTACAGGAAATGGGTCAGTCCACAATCATCTGTCTGAAATGGAGTCAGACAGGAAAAGGGGGGAAAATAATCACTTCTATAGGGATCGATCCTCAAACCCCAAGTATAGACTACTTACAACTTGATCCAATAATTGTTAAGGAAACAAGTGCTCCCTCGCCACCCGAGTTGTTTCTCACTTATTGATAACATGATACTGTGGCGTCTTCGTAACTGATTTAAATCTCTCTGAAGGTCCCACAGAAACACATTTGTTTGATAAAGCTCAAACAAGCAGAAGTGAAGTGATGTATTAGAAATAATTTATATTATGCTGGAGTCGGTACCTCCTTGCGACCCCCAGCGTACGGACAAGAGAGATACACCAACCAGAGAGCCGTGCTCGGCAGCCAGCCTCCCGGCTCTGGTTTGATTCCTGGCTCTGCTGATTCCAATTCTTCACTAATTTCGAACTCAGCAGTTTCCTTGTGTATTCGACGGACACTTTTTAAAGCGTGTGTGTCTATGTCGCACGCATGCGCATGAAGGTGTGGGTTGCCGGGTCGCATTTGCCGGGGTGGACTCATGTGGAGGCCATAGACTCCACCTTTGCTAGTTCCTTCCATAGTTTGCTGGGTTTTATGAATTATACAAGCTGGGAGAAATCATTTTCACTGAACTCCTATAGAATCCTACATGGCCACCTAAGGAGTAATACCCAACACCATCTCTCCGTGGAAGCTAAGCCAATAGTTTGTGCTTCGTGCTTATTTCTGCTTATTCCTAAAATAGCACATTTGGTAGTAGAGAAGGTTCTAGACAGGATGGTTGAGGAGGAAGTGATTTTCCATCAACACACTTGCTGATACATTATAAACTTTCAATGAATTATAGAAATGTAACGGTATGGAGCAAGCCGGTCGTCAAATATTTTAGCATGAAGAAATACTTATGTGATTAAAGCAAACCTAAGCCGGGCAGTGGTGGCGCACGCCTGTAATCCCAGCCCTCTGGGGGGGGGCAGAGGCAGGCGGATTTCTGAGTTCAAGGCCAGCCTGGTCTACAGAGTGAGTTCCAGGACAGCCAGGGCTATGCAGAGAAACTCTGTCTCGAAAAACCCAAATCCAAAAAAACCAAAATAATAATAATAATAATAATAATAATTCATTTAACATTTATTGATTTAAATCTTAATCTGTGTGAAGTGCATGGGTGCCAGCCCGAGCTGTCTCAGACAGGGAGTTCATTTTCAGGGTGTCAGAGCAGTTCCCTTCTCCAGCTCTTAAGAACTGGAGGAAAGGCCGGGCGGTGGTGGCGCACGCCTGTAATCCCAGCACTCTGGGAGGCAGAGGCAGGCGGATTTCTGAGTTCGAGGCCAGCCTAGTCTACTGCGTGAGTTCCAGGACAGCCAGGGCTATGCAGAGAAACCTTGTCTCAACAAAACCAAATCCAAATAAATAAGTAAATAAATAAATAAATAAATAAAGCAAACCTAAACTGCTTTGGTTGCTCCATTCAGAGATAAAGACTTAGCATTAACATCAGTTAATTAAATTCACTTCCATTCAAACATCCTTGTGGCCAAGAGGAGGGAAAAACATTCTACAGGGTCTTGAGGAATGTCCTGTGTCTGCTCCAAGATAAATTATTTTTAAGTTTCAACATATCTTAAGTAGTTATCTCAGCTTGCCATCCTGTGAAATAAATCTTTGTTTAAATAGAAAAACAGTGCCCTATAATCATAATAGAAAACCAGGTGATTCAGAAAGCCTTTTGTTTTGGGTTATTTTCCTTTCTGTTGTGTCCCCAGTTATTTGCAAGTCTTGGTCCTAAGGAATGGATGAGAGACATAGACATCAGTTCCTTGTGAGTAGGGTACCCATCCCATTGTGTGCCTTTGCTACTGATTTCCTAGTTTAGCATTCACAGCTCCTCAGGTCAGGGCTCCAGCACCGTTCTTCACACCTTTGTTCTGTTAGTTGCCAATAAACAAATACATCATCTTAGTTAATTTTTGGGCAAGTGCTCTTACATTTTTTTAAACTAACTCTTATTGTATTCCTCCCCCCAAAAAACCCCCCAAAAAACAAAAAACAAAACCCTTTTACTATAAGACCCATGTCTTATTATACTAAAAAAAGACAGCCTAAGATCAGATGAAATGAAAAACAGCTATACAATCTGAGAGGATTAATATTTCAGGGTAATTTCTGCACTCACTATCATAACGCCATACTATCCCACTTTGTAGTGCTGGAACCACCAGGCAAAGGACCCTTGGGGAAGCAACCCATAGTATGATGCTTCTATTCTGAAAAGACTTCTTCCATTGGCCAAATAAGTCAACTGGACATAAGAATGCAGATGAATTACCATTCTCCATGTGCCTAGAAATAGAAGGATGCCAAAGACCTGTGGGCAGTAACATTACAAGACATGAGTACGTGTTTGTTGATTGACTAAAACCTAACATGTTTTTATTTAGAGGTTTATTCTGTGCGCAACTGTCAATCTGTATGGTAATGCTATTGTTGACTCATTTCTTGCCTTAACTCTACCATTCTCCTTGGAGCACAGCTTCACAAGCAGATAGAACACTTTTTCAAACATTTGTCAAGATAAATTAGGTTGAATGCTCTCAGCCTAGCCATGGAGCTGTCGTAATCACGGCTTACCTCTTAATTGCATCCTTACCTTATCACATTAATTAAACAGGTCACTAAACTTTATTTCCTCCTCACTTACCTAATACAATGGTTAAGTTTTACTAATGATACCTTGACAGTGTTACCTGAGTTGATGCCATTCCGATATACTGCAACAGATGTATTTAAAATGTCACCACAAAAGACATTATCTAACATAAAAAAAAATACCTAAATAAGAAATTGTGTGTATTAAATGATTAGAGATTCTAGTTTCTGAAATCAGATGAGTTGGTTTATTTAATAGGCACTTCCTGGGATAGAATTTAAGGGAACCAGACATCAGAGCCTGGTTTATAAGTGATTAAGTGCCGTGTTCAAAGAAAAGAATGGCTATGCCTTTGGAAAAATCATTAATGAGTAGCTACTTAGTGGTCTCATAGCCTTCTGACCAGCGAATTCTGGATCCAGCCTGCTTCCGTTGAGTCTCATCTTCATGGACTGCCCACAGGTGATCTGGGAGCCTCTCCTGTTCTCTCACTATCAGCCCGTGCCTGACACTGACTTCCTGCAAAATCTGAGTCAATTCTTTAAATGAAGTGTTCCATCTTCTAGATTCGGTATTGACAAATATAGCCTGGTTTTATACAGCCTCTGAGTGAAGAAAGCTGATTATATATATATATATATATATATATATATATATATATATATATATATATAGAGAGAGAGAGAGAGAGAGAGAGAGAGAGACAGAGAGACAGAGAGAGACAGAGACAGAGAGAGATAGAGAGAGACAGAGAGACAGAGAGAGACAGAGAGACAGAGAGAGACAGAGAGACAGAAAGACAGACAGAGAGATAGAGACAGAGTCAGAGAGAGAGAGAGAGAGAGCAGCCAGGAAAGCTGTCTTGAGCAGAACATTGGCCATCAGTTTGTTACTGATCATTTGAATTTAAGTCATTTGTTTTGCAGCTCCGAGGCACCCCTTCTTCCAGGAACCCCTCCTCAAGCCCAGGCAGGCCCCTGACAGCCATTCTCATCCAAATCACCATAGCTGTTTTGAAATAATACTTCAGATATGTGAGGCTATACATACAGCACCTATTTCTTTTCCCGTGTGCTCAATAGATTATTTCAAGCATGTGGGTTGTGTTATTCATTATTAATGCCCAACCCTGATGGAAACAAGGCAAAAATATTCTGGGTATCAATATTTCACAGAGAGTTTACATTCATTGTAATTGATCATGGCAGAGATACAACATCACCTGTATCTCTGATCGCTGAAGGGACTGGTAACAGGCTACAGGCATATACACGATTCAGGTTCATGTTTTGTGACTTGTGATATCTTACTGTGTGAAATTATGAATTCTCTAAAGGCTTTCCATGGAATGATGCTTGAATCAGTTGTTACATCAAGAATTGCAAAATTATGTTTTCTGCCTTCAGAACTTCATTCCCAACTGTCCCTTCTACTACCGATTATTACCCTAAGGCGTAGGGTGCCATGGTTACCCAGGTGTCCCTGCCAAGACTGCAATGACTGTGATCAACAAAGGGTAGGGAGATAGACCACTCCCGAGTCAATTTCAGGGAATGGCATCTGCTTTATTTTATGAGAACAGGTACTTACATATCCAAAGCCTGTCAGCTGTGACTGGTTAGCACCTTACCTTGGCTGGGCCAGTGAGTGTTCACGCCACCAGGGTTTCTGTGTGGACGGAGCACAATGAAGGAGATGTGGAGAGCTTGTGTGTGTGCCAGCTACAGGCTCACACTGCTTTCCAATTCAGTGTCCTGACTTCTGGGGTAGGTAGGGTATGCCATGCTTCTCCCATAGAAGCACAGTATGCCAAGTATTTTTCCTATATTTGGGTACTTTCTCCTTCAGCAGGGACATCTCTGAAGAGCAGGTCACAGCCAGACAAGGAGGAGGAGGTCTGTGAATGTGAACTTTTGGGCTCCACTATTGTGTGACAAGACTTTTTTTCCTAGAGAGATGCTACACACAGGTTTTTCCACTCCAGATATGGAGCCCATGACACACCAAAGTACAGATACTACCAAAGTCCAACTTGGTGAACCATTGAGACTTATTTTGATTTTTATGCTACTTACAGGAGTATAGGTGAGAGATGGTTTACAGAAATAGAAATGACTCAAAGACAGCTGGATCACCAAAACCCACCCCGGCACAGGTGACAGCTCACAAATTCTGGGAACCTGGAGCATACTGCACAGCCTGTAGGCAGCTCAAAAGGTTGGCAAGTGCCCCTTGTTAGTTACTCAGTTGGTCTAAACATCTCTTGGGCAGCTTGGCTGGTTTCTGCTTTTTCCCCATGCAGCTGGCCTGATTTCAGAGTCTTCTTTGCAGCCTGGTTTGTCCAAGAGTGACTCTGGGCTACTTGGCTTATTTACTCCTCTGAAGAAAGGGTCTAGCGAATGTGTTCCGTTTCAGGGACTTCCTGTAGCATTTTTGAGTTGTTTACCATCTGTCTCAAGGAGCTTCCCTGCAGGGTGAACCTTATAGGAGGAAGCTACTACAATATATTGATAAGGCTATGGAACTCGACATGAACTCACGCCATCTTTGGCTACCCGCACAAGATGTATCCAGGCAAACCTAGGCACAGAGGAGGAGGTGCTCCCCAAACTCCATCTTGTGCTGAGGCGGTCACAGAATAGAAGTCATAAGCATGTAGGTGATAGATATTTGAGGGGTGAATTTCAGAGAACAAATATGGGGGGACACCAATAAGGAGGCCAGCAGAGAAGTTTAAGATGGATGAGAATATAAATGGCCAGACAGGCAGGAGGGAAACTTGAGAAGGCAAGAGGCAGAGGTCTGGCCTCCAAACGTGGTAAGATACCATAGTTATCCGTGTCAAATATTACTGAGAGTTCAGGTAACACACAGGCTAAAAGGTATCCTCTGCTCCCTCTGCTGAAGCCCGTGTATGGTAACAATAACCATGTGAAGGAAGCGAATGAATAAAAAGAAGCAAAAGGAGGGCACGGCTACTCCTAAAGCAAGGAGATTTGTATTGTAGATATAAGCGGGGAAGCCGACAGATCAGAGTTCAGGCTGAACGTGGCCAGCCGACTAAACCGGATCTCGAGGCTTGTTGGGGGGAGGAGGAAGAGCAAGAGAGGAGCTGTCCACCAAGGCTCAGGCCAAGCAGCCAAAGGAGAGTGCTAAACAAACGGCAGGATTAAACAGGGAAGGGCCGCACAGCCCCGCGGGGCTGGAGAAGTTCAGGGTAAGGGGGCGGGGCATGCTAGCCACACCCTGTAACTGGCAGGGACTAAGGGATGCTGGGAGATCCTGGCAGCCAGGTAGCATTGATATGTTAAATAGGCAACTAAGTAAGCTGATCCTCTCCGGTTGGATACCTAACTGGTAATAATTCAAACTGTGTAGCAGAGCCCTGAAAACATGGGGCTTCTGGTTTTGGCAACAAAGTTTTCCTCCCAGGAATATTAACAATATACCTCAGAGGAAGATTAGTTCAGTTTTTCCTCAAAGATTGCTGATAACCACAGTCCCTCTGCCTCTGTGGGGGGTTGCTTTCTGACCTCCTCAGACACTAGGGAAAATGTTATAGAAATAGTTTTCAGCATTGTTCAGAGAAAGGCAAGGAAATGTCTAAGGGATAGAGAGCTGACTCTCAGAAGAACGCTGCTCTTCCAGAGACCTAAGTCCGTTCCCAGCACCCGCATGGCAACTAAGTACACTGTCTGTTACTCCAGTCGCAGGGGACATTTTTGCACTGGGTACCCACATAGTGTATAAACACACATGCGAGCAAAAGACCCACTCACATTTAAAGAAAAGTGCATTCGGAAAGGAAGAAAGATGCCCGTACGTATTCATTACTAATGGAATTCACTTAAAAGTGTATTTGACTTGCAGATGGTCGATCCTGTGCACGCGGCATTTGGGTATGAACAAATGCCTTTATTAGAAACCAGCATCACAGTTTTGGGGCTTAGTAAAACATTATAGTTTTTAGGATTAACATTAGGGCAATTACATAATAAGCAATAACCATAAAGTAAAATAGTATTTTATTGTGCCCCTTAAAGGGGCACCGTGATTTTTAAATACTAGCCCTACATCTAGAGAAGAGAGTATTCAGCTTTTGCATCATTCTTTTGTTCTTTATTTCCTATCTCAATTCCGAATATTCTCTGGGCTGCAAGCCCCCACCTCTGGCTTTACTGAAAACAGGTGGTGGTGCGCGCCTTTAATCCCAGCACTTGGGAGGCAGAGGCAGGTGGATTTCTGAGTTCGAGGCCAGCCTGGTCTACAGAGTGAGCTCCAGGACAGCCAGGGCTACACAGAGAAACCCTGTCTCGAAAAATGAAAACAAAGAAACCCCAAACAAATAAATAAATATTTAAAAAGAAGAAAAAGAAGGAGGAGAAGGAGGAGGAGGAGAAGGAGGAGGAGGAGGAGGAGGAGGAGGAGGAGGAGGAGGAGGAAAAGGAGAAGAAGGAGAAGGAGAAGGAGAAGGAGAAGGAGAAGAAGAAGAAGAAGAAGAAGAAGAAGAAGAAGAAGAAGAAGAAGAAGAAGAAGAAGAAGATACAGATATAGATGCGGAGGCTGGCAGCCAACCATCGGACTGAGCAGAGGGACTCCAATGGAGGAGTTAGGGGAAGGACTGAAGGAGGTGAAGGGGCCTTAACTGGTATCAATGGGAGTGGAGGCTCTTAGTTCTGTGAAGGCTTGATACCCAGTGTAGAGGAATAATAGGGCCGTGAGGCGAGAGTGGTTAAGTGGGTGTAGGAGCACCCTCATAGAAGCAGGGTAAGGGAGGATGGGATGGGGGTTTGCAAAGGGCAAAAAATAAGAAGTGGAGGAGAGGATGAAAGGGCTTGGGGGGGGAGGACAACTCAGGCCATTCATTAAAAATAAAAACGTTGGAAATGATGAAATAGAAATATTTGGGTGTTGAATGTTGCTATGAGTGGAAATTTTTAATACATGTAGTAATTTAAAAAATTTAAAAAAAATAAAAATAAAAACGTGCCTAACAACTTGAACTACCAATGCAGAGAGTCTATACTGGATAAATGCCCTAAAAGATGTAAATTCAACTTTTCCGCGGCGCTTTTACGTGTAAGGAGGCGCGAGCTGACGCCGCCAAGCTCTCCGGATTAGAGATTCACTATCCTGTTTTGGGTGGCTCCCCAAGATCTTTAGAGGCCTCTGCTGTGTTCTTTTTAGGAGGGTGAGCAGCGGATGCCGCCCTGCTTTCCCGGGGTGCTCTGCGCTCAAGAGACATGACCTTTCACCGCATTTTCCTCTCTGTAGGAAACGCCCAGCACCTCTAAAAAGAGCATTTCTGGTACTGTCAGCAGCTAGTCCACAGTGGCACCACCAGGAGGGCACCCAAGCCTGGGGGGGCGGGGTGTGTGTGTCCCGCCTGTCACTATCCCTCCCCCTTGGGGCGGAGCATCGCTCAGACCACGCCCCCATGCCTCCCGCCCCTTGGGTGTTCCCGGAAGCTGACCCGCTCACCCTGGCCGAGTTGATTGGTTGCAGTTTCCGAGACCGCGCGTGGTTTCATAGAGTTGTTTTGGGCTGAGTTCGCCAAGAAGATAGACGATGGCTATGCAGGGTCTTCTGCGCGAGCTGCTGGGCCCTCTGCACCCACATAAGAGCGACGACGAGGAGGAGGACTGTGCGCAGGAGGAGGAAGAGGAGGATCAGGACTCGGAGTTTGTGGATGCCGAGGAGCTCTGCAGCGGGGGCATCAAGGCGGGCAGCCTCCCTGGGCGCATGCGAGGTGAGCAGCGAGCCTCCTTGGGGCAGGTTGGCAGGGTTCTAAGAAGTTATTTTCGATTCTCCTTGCCCGGCGCCCGGCGTCCATTGCAATTGACAGACAGACCTGTGGTTGTTGACCGTAGTTAAGATGTAGTGTAGTAACAGTGGAAATGGCAGTCACTCAGAGCACATACTATGTTAAGCTTGTTTTTTTCATTTGTCGTCTTATTTAAAGTTAACAGTTGGAGGTAGTTTTACAGTCGAGGGAATAGATCTGTACCCTTATTCCCACCCAGAAACAGAATCTTTTAATTATTACACTACACTGGCTGAATCAGAGATGGAGTTGTTCTAAAGCAACTTTGAGCAAACGAGGCTGCGCGTGGAAGCTACACAAACACACACACATATATACATATACACACATATTTACACATATACATACACACGGCACATACATACATGAACACACTCATACACATTTACACACACATATACTCTTACACATACATCCATACATGCCCACACATTCACACATACATATGTGTACACACACATACATTCATACACATACACCCACACATTGTATTTTCATGATCTAGTACAGTAATAGTTGCTGACCATGTGTGGCAACTGACTATTGGCAACTCAAACACAGCTATGGCTGTGTTCGAATTTAAATACAAAGGATTACATGTTGACTGAAGTGTAATTGGCTATCCTGGCCCAGCATTTGGTACTGGGACAGGCCAGGGAGAGAAAATGGCAAAGTTGCTGTCTCAGTGGAAATACTACTTACTGGTGAATTAAGCAGCCATTTTTTTTTAAGGATTTATTTATTTTATGTACAAGAGTACACCTGCATACCAGAAGAGGGCAGTAAATTACGTTATAGATGGTTGTGAGCCACCATGTGGTTGCTAGGAATTGACTCAGTCTCTGGAAGAGCAGCCAGTGCTCTTAACTGCTGAGCCATCTTTGTAGCACATAGACACCCTTTCTTTAACCAGAACTTTCTTTAACCACAACTTAGTACTTAGTACCCGATAGCACTTGGAGAAGTGATATTCGTGAGATTTAGGTGCGGCTTTGCTAAAGAAGTCAGCTGGGCGGGCCTCTGCAGTAACTGTAGGAACCAGCCAGGAGAAGCAAGTAAGTACCTTGCTTTATGCAAAGGGAAGCACCGTGGTAAATTTTTTCAGGCCTACATAATGGCTGACATTGGCTGAGGTGGTGGTGGTAGGTAGACTGGGTTTAGAAGAACAGATTCATGCCTTGCATTGTGCTTATGTCCAGAATACAGAGACGGAGCAGCAGCAGCGTCCTGTTGTAGACAGAGTCAGTCAGAGAAATGGGCAGGCAGAGTGCAGTGTTACAGGTAGCGGGTAGATGTCTGTGTGGGTGCCTCCTCTGCCTGTGTGTGAGGGGATCAGAGAGAGGTAAACATTGAGGGAAACCTTTGCAAATTCCCCGTTATCCCCCCCTCTCATTTAGTGTCTATTCCCGATGAAAATACCAAAGAGAAATGTACCGTGTATGGACGCTTCCCACTCAAAGGTCCGTGGTGGCGCGTGAGGGTCCAGGTGGTGAGACCTGCGCGATCCAGGAGCTATCAAGTTCAAGGCTTCCCGTCCTACTTTCTACAAGCCGATATGTCGCCACCAGGTCAAAAACAGATCTGTTCGCTTTTTCTGAAAGAATGTGGCTTAGCCACTGAGCGCATACAGGAATTTTTAAAATGGGTCGATGGCGTGTCTGGCTTTGAAAACCTAAACTTCGGAAATCTTCAGGAAACGTTAAGAAGTTTCTACAGAGAATTCGAAAAGAAAGAGAAAAGGCCGTCTACACAGAATGGGCAGAATGCCGAGCTGAAACTAGAAAAGTCATGTAAGTAGGATTTTTATTGTCATCAGACATTGAGGGACCGGAATGCTTCTGCTGTTAATTTTAATTTTACCATACCTCTCACTGGATACATTAAGTATCTCCTATCAGGAATTCTGGAATGTTCTGTGCTATAAAACTTCCTGAGCATGGGCATGGTCCTACAGGTGACACTTTCTGACCTGTGTGTGTGAACTCTGTCTCATCTGCAAAATTATTAAAATCTTTTACAGCGTTATCGTCAGCCTTTGTGTTTAAGGTGCTTATGAAAAATAAATGGGTTGTATATTTAGGCTTGGGTTTCGTCCCCATACCTTCTTATAGGTAAATATTCTAGATTATGAAAAAAAAAAGACCCAAATATTTCTCATAAGTGTTTTAGATCTGTTGCAAGATATTTCCTATCCACTCACACTGAGTCAGTGAGAGGCCAGTGATTAGAGGGGAGAGAGGAGGAGGAGCTAAGAGAAGTGAGGAGCGGGGTGGGGGCTCCGTGGAGCACCCAAGTGGAGCACAGAGGGAGACACGGCTATCCAGATGGCTTCATATGTATTTCTGGTGTTTGGGAGAAGTTATAAATATTGGGATAAGATTTTATCATTGTGGATTGGTATTATATAATTGGGAATTTTATATACATAAAGATATTTGGTTAACTATTCAAGTTTAAGACTCATGCTTTAGCCAGGCGGTGGTGGCGCACGCCTGTAATCCCAGCACTCTGGGAGGCAGAGACAGGCAGATTTCTGAGTTCGAGGCCTGCCTGGTCTACAGAGTGAGTTCCAGGACAGCCAGGGCTACACAGAGAAACCAAATCCAAAAAGACCAAAAAAAAAAAAAAAGAGTCATGCTTTAACAGAGGGACTTGGTGCAGAGGCTTGGTGGGGCGGTACTTTTTTAATTATTACCCACTACACAGATCGAGGACGCAAAGTCTCTCACAGCCTGCAGTCTATATGTGCCCAGGGATAGCTATGAATGTGGTTCATGGGAGCCGGGCGGTTGTGGCGCACACCTTTAATCCCAGCACTTGGGAGGCAGAGGCAGGTGGATTTCTGAGTTCGAGGCCAGCCTGATCTACAGAGTGAGTTCTAGGACAGCCAGGGCAATACAGAGAAACCCTGTCTCGGAAAACAAACAAACAAACAAAGCAATTGAAATATTTCTAAAATTCCAAAGCTTTCCTTTTTCTTTTGTCTTCTTAAAAACAGGAATGGGATTCTGTTTTAGTGACTCAGAGTACTCTCCACAAGCTCAAATGTCTAGAAACAGAATCACAGTTTCAAGGTGGAACTTGGAACTGTCACATAAAAGGTTTATGTCTTAAAACCAAACAACTGAGTCACAAAGAAATAAATATCAGTATATCTCATGTCTTTTTGTTTGTTTGTTTTTGTTTGTTTTCAAGACAGGGTATATCCCTGGCTGTCCTGGAACTCACTCTGTAGACCAGGCTGGCTTAGAACTCAGAAATCTGCCTGCCTCTGTCTCCCAAGTGCTGGGATTAAGGGCATGCGCCACCACTGCCCGGCTATTTCAATTCCTAATGACTTAAAATAGCTTCAAACTGTGGTTTTTCAATCTGAACGTCCATATACAGAAATAATTTTTTTTCTTCATAAAAGCAGATGAATTTTGCATCACACCAAATGACTTTAAGGTCAAAAGAGTTATAGTTAGAGTTGGGGGAAATCATTGTAAAGGCTAATGTGTAAGTGATTGGTTTTCTGCTTGGCTTTAAGTTTACCCTTACAGGATGCATTCAAGGTTCATTTTTATGATTATATTGCAAACAAACCGAAAGACTAAAGCACTGAGTGTGTAACAATAGAAAATGTGCTGTTTATAACAAAGGAGGAAGCGATCTTGGTAGAAATTACTTTATTAACTTTCTTGGTGCTTCAGGTAAGTTGAGTAATCCTTCTGATTTATGTGTCTTCAGAGGACTGTGCTAAGAGAGAACCCCCGCCCCCATCCCCAGTCAATCTGTCTGGGCTTACTTGTGCCGTTTCACTTGCTCTTTCCTGATCTCCTGCAGTCCCGTTTATAAGCGCAATGACAGCTTTGCAGTTCCCCAAAGTCATGGAATTCCTTCCAAGGCTTCTTCCTCGACACTTCAAAAGGCTGCTCAGCTCGTGTTCTGAATGGGTGCTGGGACGCATAGAAGAGATTCTGGAGACACAGCCGTGGAAGCTTGGCTTCAGGAAGGTAAGTGAGCCCTGGTTTCACATGTCGGAATCATGTATAAGGCAGAGTTCTTCAAATCTCGCAATGTTTGAATTTCTTTCCATGGAGCATAATATATATGGATTTAGTGTTGGGATTTCTTCTCTCGCGTGTTACAGATAGACAGAAATGTCTTAGGAGTGTAGTTCTGACTATAAGGCAGTTAAAAAAAAAGACAACTATGGCAAAACCAATCAAAAACAAACAAACAAAAACCCCCAAATCATCAGTGATGTGCTAGCTATATAACCTTTCTTTTCCCCCCAAATTTTGTGGAAATATATATCTTAGTACTTGAAAATGTGTCGGATGGCACAGTTTCAACTAGAGCTATAAAAACCCATCAAAATGTATTATCCTTCGGATGAGGTATCTTGAGGTCTCTTTCCTTACAGATAACCTACGCAGAGCTAAACCTGCTTCGCTGTGAGGCCAGTTGGAAGGCATTCAGTCAGTGCCCCTCGCTGCTCACGCTGATGACTGCCCTGCAGAAGAATGCATTGGCCATCTATTCTAAGCTGAGGGAGACATGCAGAGAAGACGGGCACACGTATGTTGAAGTCAAAGACTTGACCTTGGGCTTGTCAGAGCATATGTCCTTCCAAGAAGCATGTGAGTCTCTGGCGTTTCTGAGGGACATTGAAGTGGTCACCTATGAGAAGGACTGTGTCTTTCTTCACGAACTGTACGAGGCCGAGCAAGACATCGCTTCCTCCATTTGCGAGCTGATGAACAGACCCCCGTGGCATTTAAAAGTGGACGTGAAGAACGTCCTGGCGTCAATTAGTGGCGCAAAGCACAACGGTCCAGGAAGTGCTAGGGCAGTGGAAGGGAGTAAGGCAGACGAGGCGGGGCCAGAGCAGGGTGACAATGTTTTAGACGCACAAAACGGCGGTGACCATGCTAGAAGCAATGGCGAACACCTCGAGAATGCAGAAACAAACGACGTCCCCCTGGACCGAGATCAGGTGGTCGCCCTGGAAACGATCTGCAACAACGCGGTGACTGTCCTCAGTGGGAAAGGCGGCTGCGGGAAGACCACGATTGTTAGCCATCTTTTTAAGCACGTGGAGCAGCTGGAAGAAAGGGAAGTGCAGCTAGCCTGTGAAGATTTTGAACAAGACCAGGAGGCCTCAGAAGAATGGCTCACCTTTCCTAAGCAGAATCCAGCCGGGGTGGACAAGGCGATAGAAGTTTTGCTCACCGCACCTACCGGGAAGGCAGCAGGCTTACTGAGGCAGAAGACCCATCTTCCAGCTTACACGCTGTGTCAGGTAAAAACCGTGACAGTTTTGTCTGCAGATAAAACATTTTCCTAAGGACATCTTTGCTCCTTATTCAGAAGTAATCAACTTGTCAAGTTTTTCGTTATTTTTATACAGGAGATAAAACTCGGGGTCTTTTTTATACCAGGCAAGTACTTTACTACTGTTTTACACTCCCAGACTCCAGAGTTCGTAAGTCCTCTCCAGAGGCTTTTACACTCCACTGTCCAGCTGCCTCATTCTCTACCCCTCCCACAGCCCCTCCCTGCTATGTCAGACCTTCCCAGGAGCCCCTGCCTGGCTCCTCTGGGCTTCTACAGCTGATCAAAGGGTCCCCTCCGCTGCTCTGACTGCTATTCCCAGTCCCAACGCTGGGGATTCATAGCACCTATTTAAGCTGTGATATAGTCCAGCAACTTACCTCAGCTCCTGATCCGATGAGCACAGGACATCTAAACACCATGTTGGATACATCCAGCAAGGTGGATTCCTCCTCCTGGTTATTTCTGCTACGCTGCTTCCGGCTGCTGCCTCCCAGACGCGGACTGCCTCAGTGCTCCTGCGGCTGTCGCTGGCGTTCCTGGTTGCTCCGCAGTTTCCTTTGGATCGGTTCAGCTAGGATAGAGAGGGAAACCTGCTAGGAAGGAGATGCCTGGCGGCCTCAAGCTGTGGAAGGCACACGAGTCATGCTTTCTGGCTCCTCTACCCTTGCTGTTCACACTCAGGAAGAAATCGGTTTTGTCAAGTTTTACCACACTGTCTCCTGAGCGCTATGATACAGTCTTGCCTGATTTCATCCAGCCCTGCTGGGATGGGGACTTAACCTTTCTGCAAGGTACCCGGGCTGCATAAGCTTCCCGCCTGTTTGGCGCTCTGTGGCTGTTTCTGTCATCACATCAGCCATTGTGGGACCTCCGTACTCCTCTAAGGGTTTACTACCTTTCCTGGGACTTATCTCTCATGGCTTATTCTATAGTAGCTAGTCATTTAGATCAATCCTACTCAGGATAGCCTCTCTGTCAGCATCCCAGTTTGCAGCGAGAGTGTGGACACGGGCTCGACAGCATGCCTTGTTGGGACATTCTTGTCATGGGCAAATGCCAGGGGGACCATAGGATGTGCCTAATGGTGTAGTTTAGCTCCTTGCACCGTACGTATCTTGTGAGGACTGGTCACAGAGAATGTCCCTGTCGCCCGGAGCCCCGGAGGTAGAAGAAGACATCTCTCTAGGGTAGGATGCAAAGCTGCAGGGACCTGAACTTGTTCTCAGTTCATCTTCTCCATCCCTTGCATCTGGCCAACAGGCACATATCACAAGTTTGAAGTGATTCAATATGGCTACAAAAACGAGTGCTTCACGGGTGATAATGGTGTAAGGACTCGAGGGACAGAATCTTGAGCCATTCTGTTCTGTGTGTTCTGAAGACCTCTAACGCTCTGCTCCAGGAGGCTCCAGTGAGAAGACAGGCATTTTAGTCAGGGGAAGGGTTTCCAGAGGCACTGCGGAGAGTGTTCGTAGCGTGTTGAGGGTTCGGGTGACTTGCTGATCGGAAAGAAGCCTGTGTATTGTAGAATACTGGAAGTAAACTTAAGGCAGGGAATTTGAGCTTTAACAGAAGTAGTCTGACATTATCTCATTGAGTCATCCATTTTAAAAATAACCATAAACACTGCTGTTAGCCAGATTGCTTTTCTTAGTGGTTGTGGTTTTACAAGGTGATGGTCAGAAGTTTGGAATACTTGAAGGAAAACTTAGTAAAGAAAGAGAGGATTGGAGAGCTCAGAAAGTCAAGAGATTTATTGGAAAAGAAAAGAAATAGATCATTTTTTCTGGTTCGCAGCAATGGGAGAAGTCTTCAGGTTTTTTTTTTTTTTTTTGCCAGGGAAACTTTGAAGCTTATTATTAAGTTAAACTCAAGGCTCTCTGGGAAACATTTTTTTTTTTTTTTAACTGTTTGAACTTTTTACAATTTGAAAATTTTAAAATTCATCTTTTTTTTTTTTTTTGGTGCATTCATCCCTATAAATGGAATGTTCTGTTCTATGTTTGCTTTTTATTTCCATTTTTTATGCCCACCCACCCATCAGGTAAGCCTTATTTTTAAAACCATATGCTTGTCATTTCTAACCCGATTCTTTTTTTTTTTTTTCACACTTTGCTTATAGGTTAATTATAGCTTCTATATGTGGAAGAAAAATGAGGTAGAAAAACCGTGGAAATTCTCTACAGTTCGAGTTCTGGTTGTGGATGAAGGGAGTTTGGTGTCTGTAGGGATCTTCAAGTCAGTTTTAAAGTTACTGTGCGAACACTCCAAACTGTCTAAGCTTGTCATTCTTGGTAAGTTGAACCGCCGAGGGTCTGCACATTCGGTTATGCTCCGCGGGTGCTGCTGTGGCTGGCACTCCAGGCTTTGGTTTGTTGGAAGCTTTTCTCATAGTCCACTGCAAAGCGACTAGTTAAAGCTGCGTGCTGTCTTCACCAGCCTGGGCAGGTCATCTGGCCAGCGTATCGGCAAGCAAGAGTAAAGGAGACGGGTATGCTAACTTATTGCCTGAGTAATAGCTATTGAAATAGTAAAAATGTCGGAGTCAGAATAAATCAGGGTGTAGATCATTTGGAAATAATAAAAATGTCTGAATTATAGACCACTTTACAGTAATTTTATGATTCTAAGCTAATAATTCAAATTAGGCCTCGCCAGCCGCTTAATCTGGTGAGATTTAGTTAGATTCTGTGGAGTTTTAGTGAGCCGTCAATTCTGTGATTTAATTGTAATGGGATTGTATATAAATACCATTTATTTTTAGGCATTTGGGGATATTTGATGAGTAGCTAATTCCGTTAATGACTTAAGCGCTCACCCAGTTGTCACCCAGTAGATATTTTTCTTTTCTCTGGAGTTTGCGTTTTATGTCACACGAAGATTTTCAGTAGCCTAAAGAGCTGCCATCGGGTGACTAGAACTTGTCTGTTTTCACAGCGATTGAGTTTACTTATTTTCTGTTTAGGAGGCTTGTTTTCTGTAGGTGAGATCCTGGCTCCCCTACATTCTGTAACACAATTACGAAAGGAGATCAGTTACAAATTTCTCACCTTGTTATGTCTACACACACACACACACACACACACACACGCACGGGTTTTTACAACATATGCAACTTAATCTGATTTACAAAACGTCTAATATTTTTGAGTGTAGCATTTGTATTGAGAATTTCATACTTTGTAGGTCGATCATAGTCACCCCCTGACCCCCCAATTCCTTCTCCTAATTTCTCCTAGGATAGTTAACACTCTTAAATAATTTTAGATAAAGACTTCAAGGGGTTTTTCTAAGTTACAAAAGGTCTACAATTACACTGTATGTCAATTAGCAGAATAAAAATAATGTATGCATTTTAGAATCCTGGTTAAGTAAAATCTTTTTTTTATGCCCCCATCCCTTTAGGTGATATTAGACAGTTGCCCAGTATTGAACCGGGTAACATGCTGCAGGATGTTTTTGAGACTCTTAAGTCGAGACAGTGTGCCATCGAACTAAAGACGAACCACAGGACAGAGTCTCAGCTGATTGTGGACAATGCTGGAAGGTATCACATACTGATGCTCTTGTATTTTTATCTCTGTTGTATTAGGAATAAAGGATGATTTAGTACGATGCATTTACTATATCTTTTAGCAATACCCCAGTTCCTGGTACCAACATCTGTCTTAGTTAGGATTTCCATTGCTGTGAACAGACACCATGACCAAGGCAATTCTTTTTTTTTTTTTTTTTTTTTTTTTTTTTTTGGTCTTTTGGATTTGTTTTTTTTCCGAGACAGGGTTTCTCTGTATAGCCTTGGCTGTCTTGGAACTCACTCTGTAGACCAGGCTGGCCTCAAACTCAGAAATCCACCTGCCTCTGCCTCCCAGAGTGCTGGGATTACAGGCATGTGCCACCACCAAGGTAATTCTTATAAGGGCAACATTTAACTAGGGCTGGCTTACAGGTTCAGAGGTTCAGTCCATTATCATCAAGATGGGAACATGGCAGTGTCCAGGCAGGTATGGTGCAGGAGCTGCTGAGAGTTCTACATCTTCATTTGGAGGCTGCTGGCAGAATACTCACTCCTCTCCAAGCAGCTAGGGCTAGGGTATTAAAGCCCTTACTCACAGTGACACACCCACTCCAACAAGGCCACACCCACTCCAACAAGGCCACACCTCCTAACAGTGCTACTCCTTGGCACTAGCATATTCAAACCATCATAGGCCCTTTCCTGTCCTTTTAGTATGTGCCTATTGCCACAATTAGAAAACTGAGGTTAGTAGCTTTCATTACTGGCCCAGCATAAACTATAGTTTAATATGTAAGAATGGATATGTTTCTTGTCTTTAAGAATATGTACATCTGGTTCTCTTGGTTGTCTGTATCTGTGGGTTCCCTAAATATGCACACAACTAACTAGAAATTACTATATTGCAAGTGCATTGAGCATGTACAGATTCTGTCCTTTGTAATCTCCCAAATGACACCCGCACTGACCGGTTACGCGACTTTTACATTGCATTAGGTGTTATCGATAATCTAGAGATGATTTAAGGTAAACAAGAAGGTTTACGTAGGTTATATGAAAACTCTAGTGCTATTTTATATAAGGGCCAGAGCATCCACTCAGAATCGGGAGATTCCGAGACCACCCCTGCAGGTAATGCGCAGGGATAGCTGTCCGGGAATTAAAAGTGTGTTAAGCTTAGAGTCTGGACTCTGCCCAAGGTAACAGAGACTTAGAAATCAGTCTTTTTCTCAGAAGGGAATTGGAAATGACTGATAAATTTCTGTGGAAGGAAAGCCCAAGTGTGTGTGTCTATTGGGGGTGAGGGGGGGACAAATGTGGGATTTGACTCTGAGATGAGTCCTGGTCCCACCCCCACCCCCACCCCCAGGCATCTGCTCCTCGGTGGAAAACAGCTAGCTCTCTTCCCCAGTGTTTATATGAGCCTTTGGGCTTCCTCTGTATTCAGTGTGCTAGAGAAACAGGACCATGACTGTTCTGACTTCAGAAGCTATGAAGGTCTGCAGGTATGATGGGACCATGGATGTGTCCACTGGGTCACATTTTGCCTCTTTTGTCTCTTTTGTGACTTCTTGTTATTTGCTATTTGTACATATGCTCAGTTGAATGTCACCAGAACCTTGAACATAGCAAACTATACTTTAGTATGTCCCTGTCGACCCTGGATTAAGATGGTGGAAATGGTAGGGGTGGGGTAGTTGTTCAGGAGGACTCTTGTCAGAACCTTAAGAATATTGGAGTTGGGTGAATGATATTGTCTTCCTGAAGTTTGTCTGTTGCTACCTCAGTTTTGGTTTTTTTGGGGGGGGGCGGTTTGGGTTTGTTTTTTTTTGAGACAGGGTTTCTCTGTGTAGCCCTGGCTGTCCTGGAGCTCACTCTGTAGACCAGACTGGCCTCGAACTCAGAAATCTGCCTACCTCTACCTCCCAGAGTGCTGGGATCACAGGCATGCGCCACCACTCCGGCAGTTTTGTTTTGTTTTGTTTTGTTTTTTAAAGATTTATTTAGGCTGGTGAGATGGCTCAGCAGGTAAGAGCACTGACTGCTCTCCCAAAGGTCCTGAGTTCAAACCCCAGCAACCACATGGTGGCTCACAACCCATCTGTACAGCTAATAAATCTTTAAAAAAAAGATTTATTTATTTTATGTATATGAGTACACTACAGCTGTCAGTCATGCCAGAAGAGGGCATCAGATCCCATTACAGATGGTTGTGGGCCACCATGTGGTTGCTGGGGATTGAACTCAGGACCTCTGCAAGAGCAGTCAGTGGTCCTTTTGATAGATCCCTTTCAAGTCTGTCAACCCCAGAAGAAACGAAAGCTTATTCAATCAGAATTGGACTTTATCTAAAACTCAGGCACTTTCCTTAGCCACCTGTTCAGTAGCCTTTTATTTAAGCAGTGTCTCTGGTCATTCGTTTCATCACTGTCCTCCAATATGACCGACTGAAGGATCTTTGTGACACACCAGAGGAAGTGTCATGGGAACATGGCAGCATCCAGGCAGGCATGGTGCAGGAACTGCTGAGAGTTCTACATCTTCATTTGGAGGCTGGGCAGAATACTCCTCTCTAGGGAGGCTAGGGTATTAAAGCCCATATTCACGGTGACACACCCACTCCAACAAGGCCACACCCACTCCAGCAGGGCCACACCTCCTAACAGTGCTGCTCCTTGGCCCTAGCATATTCAAACTATCTCAGACCCTCCTGGGTGACACGCCAAACGGGAAGTCCATGTTGACTGCTTCCAAATTAAGCCTGAGTCATTACCAGCAAGAACAGCCAATTCCTTCCAGGTGGGAGGTGGCTGGAGGTGCCACCGAAGGCCACTCCCACCTGACACCTCGGTTAAGTCTGTTCTTAGACTCAGTCACAAGAGGCTCAGTTATCGTGATGCACTTGAGGCGTGCTGTGTCTTCTCATACCGTTGGCTGGAAAAGACTCAACAGAAAGCAAGATGGAGAGGCGAGCAGATGTGGGTGCCAGGCTCAGCTGGGAAAATGGGAATGCACACATGCAGAACAGCAGAACAAAGGAACAGCACGTGTTATAACATGCATGAAGGATCCACTCAGTGCACCGTAACTTACATGGAAAGAGTTGGAGCTACCGATCCCAGGCCCCTGCGTTCTGTATTCGTGGCCTTGGGATACCCAGTAAACTTGGTCACACCTCCTATTGCTCCTCTGTAGTGAGGAAAAGCCCAGCTTCTTTGCTATCTAGTGGACTGACTCTCAGCACGGTACACAACACGTTGTATGATCCTTTCTTGTCCTTTCTGTTGGTTTGCGTGGGAGAAGTGATCGCTAAATATGATACTGAAATCTTGTAGTAGTTCTAGTCTATTATAAACTGGATTGGCTGGCATATATACCTGCAAAGCCCTTTCCTCCATCAGCCACAAATAGGTGTGAATTCAGTATATATCGCGGGCCAGCTAGCCTAGCCTATCTGTAAATTTTCAGGTGAATAAGAGACCCTGCTCAAAATATAAGGCTCCTGTGAAACAGCTGAAGTTTACTTCTAGTCTCCACAACCACCTGTGTGTACATGCACACATGTATGCACACACACACAAACACCCACCCCAACCATTTACACATGTCACACATATATATGTTTTTTTTCTCTTGAAGAATCTCCAGACGTCAGTTTCCAGAATTTGATGCAGAGCTAAACATCTCTGATAACCCTACGTTACCCCTCTCCATTCAAGATAAGACATTTATTTTTGTGAGGCTCCCTGAAGAGGACGGTAATTCTCAGTCGTCTAAAGGTGACCACCGATCTAGTAAGTGTTTAGGTTGGCTTGGGTGGAAGTATTTCAGTTTCGTAATATTGTTATCAAACGACTAGCCACGGATTGTTCAAGGCTGAAGGTAGTTCTTGCTACTGAAAACTGAAGTACTGGAAATAAGAATTAAGAATTCTCAAAAGCAGATGACTATAGAGCAGTGGTTCTCAACCTTCCTAACACTGCGGCCCTTTAGTACAGTTCCTTATGTCCTGATGTCTCTGTGATAAAATTATTTTCATTGCTACTTCATAGTTGTAATTGTAATCTTGCTACTGTTATGAGTCATAATGTCTATGTTTTCTGTGGTCTTAGAAGATCCCTATGAAAGGGTTGTTTGACCCCCAAAGAGATTGTGACCCACAGGTTGAGTATTGCTGTTCTAGTAGTTTCTGAGGAAGTTCTTGACACAGTGTAAGGACTCTCATTAAATACTTGAAGAGTCAGTAAGTGGCCGGAGATGATTTTGTTTACAGAGCCCTGGCAATCCCAGTCTCTTCAGGAGAAAGTTAAGCTTTATTTAATGAAAATTTCCCGTTATTTTCTTTGAGTACATTTGTTAGCACTGCCTGTAATTTGGGGTATTACAATGTTAGCTTGTCAGGGTTGGGAAGGAGCATGGGATAGGTCTCTTAAGCATGAGACTCAAGTCATTTCACCACGTGTGAAGTAAGAGTCAGGATTTCAGTGTCTATGGAGCTAGGGGGGCATCCATGTTATGAGCCATTATTTAAGTGCTAATAAATATTATTAAACTGGTTATGAAAAATAATTATATTTGAATGTAGTTGTCTTTAATTAGAGTTTAATGCTGTGAATAAACACCATGACCAAGGCAACTCTTATAAGGGCAACATTTAATTAGGGCTGGCTTATAGGTTCAGAGGCTCAGTCCATTATCATCAAGGTGGGAACATGGCAGCATCCAGGCAGGCATGGTGCAGGAGGAGCTGAGAGTTCTACATCTTTCTCTGAAGGCTGCTAGGAGAAGACTGGCTCCCAGGCAGCTAGGATGAGGGTCTTAAATCCCACACCCACAGTGACATACCTACTCCAACAAGGCCACACCTACTCCAACAGGGCCACACCCTGTAATAGTGCCACTCCCAGGGCCAAGCATATACAAACCATCACAGTTGTCTTGGTTGACACAGCCTAGAGGCTCTGAGAAGGGAATTTTCCATTGAGGGATTGCCCAGATCAATTGGCTGGTGGGCATGCTTGTCTTGATCCCTCATTGATGTGGGAAGGCCCAGCCCACTGCAGCCACAGTGGGTGGCACAATCCCTACGTAGGTGTTCTTGGGCTGTATAGGAAAACTAGCTAAGCTAGAGCCAACTGAACCAGCGGGTGGGATTGCTTCATGGTGCCAGCCTCAAGATCCTTCTTGGATTCCTTTTCTGATTTCCTTCAGTGATGGAACGTGCCCTATAAGCCAGATACATTCATTCCTTCTTCCTCTACGTTGCTTCTGGTGTTTTATTACAGCAGTAGAGAAGGAAGCAGAACAGTAGTGAGGTTCTCTTGGTCTTGATTTAGATTTTAAAAACTGACTTAGCAAACTTTAAGAGTCGCTTAAGAGTTTAGTAATGATTAGTAATGATTCTTCTGAGGCGCTATTGCAGTTACCACAGTTCCTTACCATGCATGGGAAACCAAGCTGGCATGAAGCTTCCAAACCATCCAAGTCTGTCTCCCACTGTGTGCATGTCTGATTTCACCATTCGTTTTGGTTTTATATAAATTGGATCACAAGATGCAGATCATGTGAGCTGGTTGTAGTTAAACACGGTAGGTAGCTCAGGTTTATTCTCAAAACAGCTTAGTCAGCATAGTTCCATTACAGATGAGAAGCAGATACAGACTCTGGGTACCTTGCTTTCTTTGTGACTCTGCAGAGTATCTCTCAAGCGTTGTTTATCTTGGGACCTGTTCTGTATATTAAAGAGAATGCACTTTTTGTTTGAGTGAGCCAAGGTCTTCTCAAGCTGATTTTGAACCCCCTAATTCTTCTGTCTCCACCTCCCTAGTCGATGGGATAGCCCATGTTATCATGACCAGCTCATGGAAGTGTACTTTCAGAAGAAAAAGGTTTTCTAACTTTTCTAACACTAACACACTGTTTCAGAGTGTTAGTGACGCTGATTGTTTTAATTAAATGAGTTTCTTCCTTAAGAATATTAGATAAATAGTCCTTAGAGAGGCAAATAGCACTTTTTCATTAATAAAGTTGTATCCATTGTTACAAAGTGCGGAGACCCAAGGCAGGGTCTACAACTGGGTTAGAATTTCAGAGATGCTAAAACGTTTATTTTAGAATAAATAAAATGCCCAGTACATGTGGACCTGTGAGACAGACAGGAAGACAAGGTGCAGAATGGGAGCGCTTTGAAAGTTTCTGTTCTGGTTGACTGGATTCAGAGATCTGAGGTCAGCTGTTTTCTGGGGAGTATCTTTATTGAAGAAATGAAGTGCCCTGTGAGCAGCTGACTTTGTCTTTCTAGAACAGAGCGCCATAGAACTCATGATTCACCAGCTACTGGACAGTACACAAAACCCTGTATCGTGATAGGTGTTCCTATCCCCCTTCTCCTTGTTTCTTGAGACAGGACCTCATATTGCCTTGGCTGCCATTGAATTTGCTATGTAGCTGAGGCTGGCCTTGAACTCCTTATCCCCCAGCCTCTCTCATATAGACCAGGCTAGAACCTATCTATAAATCAATGACTATTAAAAAAAAAAAAACAAAAAAAACCAACCAAACCTGGGGTAGTGAGCTGGACAAAATGGCATATGCCTGTCAGGACAGTATCGCGTTAGAGGCTGAATTGTGGGAGCGCGGGGCAGGGGAGGAAAGAGAAAGCTGAGGTGAAGAAGGCAGTGTGTGGTTAGGCCACTGGGCACTTTTGAGCCAGTGTAGCAGTATCTCAGTATTGCAAGCTGGTGTGCACTGGCTCCGCGTATGGTGATACTTCATGAGTATGTGCTGATGAATTTCCAGCTCTAACAGACTGTGACCAGTACCTCAGGGGCTAAAACCTGTCTCCATTGTCTTGCCACTGTATGGCCCATGTCAAGGATGATGTAGGTGTTCCCATGGTGACCTCGAATTGCCCGTGGTGAGATGTTTTACCTGCACTGCTTAGTAGGAATTGCTAGCTAATTTTTTCACAGAAATAGCATTACAATTTGGCAGTTTTCCCATGTTAACCTTTTTCTCTTTGCTGCATTTGCAGATTTATATTCTGCAGTTAAAACTTTGCTTCAAGGAAAGGACTTCTGCAGTTTGGAAAGTGCAAAAACATCGCAATTTATTGCATTTCGAAGGTAAAACGTTTATAATATGTTAATGTACTTTATCCAACTTTTAAAGTTCTTAAGTTATTAATGAATATTGTATTTAGGGGAGATACATATAATCTCTCATTCTTCAGAATATCTCTTCATTAGACACATCAGAAGGCATTCTGATCAGGGCTGCTTCCTGTCAAACATGCTTATATTCTCACTGCAAGTGGGAGTAAAAAAAAAATTGTATCTGAAGGGTAAAAATTATAAAATACCTTTTCTCCAGCTGGGCAGTGGTGGCGCACGCCTTTACTCTTAGCACTTGGGAGGCAGAGGCAGAGGCAGATGGATCTCTGAGTTCAAGGCCAGCCTGGTCTGCAAAGCAAGTTCCAGAACAGCCAGAGCTATGCAGAGAAACCCTGAGTTGATAAAACAGACAAACCAAAAGAAATAAGCAGCAATACCAGAAGGTACTTTTTCCTAGAGAAAGTCCTAGAAACTTCTTATGGGATCTACTCTGTCAGCAGGGGCGTGAGTGCTGGCATGCTTGCCCAGCAAGCACAGAGCCTTTAGTTCAATTCCCAGTATCACAAGAAAAAAAAATCCAGTAGCCCAGTCATATGGTTGTCTGTAAACATAAGCTAGTGCGTAATGTGCGCCACTGAAGTGACTCTGATTTTCCTGTGTTTCAGGCAAGACTGTGACCTCATTAATGACTGCTGCTGCAAACACTACACAAACCACCTCATCAAGTGAGCATCTTCCCGAGTGACACTGTAGGGGACGGTCGTGCTTTGGTCGGTCGTCCTTTTGTTTATATGGATATTTGTCACATAGGGCCACACATATATTCCAAAGCCATACACTTTCCCCCAGTTTGTGGAGCGTAATGGTCTCTTCAATTAAATGGATTACATATCATTAGGAATTGACTCCGACCGTAAGTAGAGCAAGGAGAAAAGTGAGGAATGATTATTTCTCCGTGGTGTCCAGGTTGGCAACCTCTAACCTCTTCAAGGTCAACCTGGGGAATGAGGAGAATTTCTAGCACTCTGTGTGTGGTAGTTCCCAGGGGCCTGAACAGCAAGCCGTGGGCAGGGAACAGTTTTGTGTGCCTTGCATTTGACAGCACGTGCTTGTCACTGGGGTTGTGTAAAATAGAGGAGCTCCTGCCACAAACCACTGTATTGGGCAGGCCTGAACGAGGACTCAAATGTGCTCAGATGGGCCCTTGTAATAGTGGTCCTAGGAACTCTACTCTTGTCAGGGAAGTCTCCCAAAGGGTTAGGTAAGAGCAGAATGAGAAATAAACCCAGAGTGCTTTTACAGTGACTGGCACAAGCCGCCATTCGTTGGTGCTATTTTCACGGAACAGTGGCATAATTATTATAATGGAAATACAAGTTAGACCTGAAGACCTGAAACTGGACAATGTGGAGAGAAGGTGATTTTGCATCAAAGTAAAAAAAATTAAGGCTTTTTGGTTTAGAAAGTAGATGGATCAGAGCATCCACGTCAACATCTCTAACTTGAGTGAGTTCAACTGGGCCTTGTCAGAAGGGCTTGAGGTGACCGGGTGAAGGTTGTGGTGGTAAATGCTATATGGGGGATTTGTTATACCCCCTCATTGCATTCAAATATTCCAAATAAACGAGACAGAGACCTTTGAATTGTAATAAGCCTTAAAGCACCAAAGTTGGGCGGGGATAAAACGTCTCTGTTAGTTTGTCTGCTTTCCTGCCAAGATCCCCAAGATATGACGTGCTATGATTCCTTTGGCTGTCACTGCTGCCTGCATCAGGCTGGCTCTCATGGCCGCGAGTTCCGGATCCGTGCTACCCCATGGTGACCTCCTTCCTTCTTCCACCTGGCTTTCCTCTTGTCCCTGCCTCAGACCGCAAGCTTGGGAACCTTTGCTCCAACCCTCTCTCTTGCCCAGGCTGTAGGCTTATTAACCAATCAAGGATAACCCTGGGGCAAGGTCTGTACAACAAAAGCTGGTGTGTGTAAAGGATCTCCTCATCTCTCCTTATGGGTGGAGTAACCAGATTTTGGGAGCATGGGCGACACCGGACTCCCACCCCCTACGGAATGTAAAATAAACAGGTGACAGTTGTGACCACTTGATTCTTGACCTTCGGAGAATGAAATGATACAAACATGTATGAGCATCGCTTCACATCAGCTCCGAGAGGGTAAAATGAAGCGGGGAGCTTCCGGGTTTAATGGTGTGTGCTCACTTCCTCATGCAGAGACCACAAGAAGAAACCCATCTTTGCCGTCGGTGATAAGATCTGCTGTACCCGGAACGCGTACCTTGCAGATTTACTCCCTGACAATGACCAGGAAACCACAGGGAAAGGCTTTGGCGATGCCCCTGATGATGATGCTAAAATCAAACAGGATTTTGAAAGTAGCATTCGGCTGTGCAACGGGGAAATATTCTTCATAACACAGGTAAGTCGGGTCTGGAGAGATGGCTCAGCGTTTAAGAGCACTGACTGCTCTTCTGAAGGTCCTGAGATCAAATCCCAGCAACCACATGGTGGCTCACAACCATCTATAATGAGATCTGACGCCCTCTTCTGGGGTGTCTGAAGACAGCTACAGTGTACTTACATATAATAATAAATAAATCTTTAAAAAAAAAACACACACACACAGGTAAGTCTTAGGAAGTAATAGGTGTGCCAATTAGAGATTTTTCTTTTTCCCCAAAGCCCTCATTTCATTTGGGATTTACATAAACGTAGGGATGCTCTTCTTGCTTGGTGTTTTTTTTTAATCAGGAATTTTCATTCACCCTCATTCAGGATGAACATTGGTTTGTAGTTTTTAGCAATATCTTGTCTGGCTTAATATCAGAATGTAATGGGATGGTTGGGAATAGCTCTGCTGGAAAGCACTGCTTTTTCCAACTTTTTTTTTTATAGAAAGGAAACTTACTTTGTAGTAAGTTGGGAACTGAAACAACCAAGGTCAAGTGTGTGTGAGGTTTCAAGGATCAAAAGTTTCCATTTCCGCTCACTGCAATACCTAAACACGAAGGCGGTCAACGAAGAATGGATTTTAAGCCTCTCCAGGTTTTAGGTGTCCCATGCTGGGAATGGGACCCGGAGCCTCACAGGCACCGCTCACATGGCCCCGCGACGGCAATCTCAGCTTCAAGCCCCTGGAGTTTCTCAATCTGATGGATAATGTCTGTCCTTGGTGTGGCACCCGGCATTGACAGATGCATGTGACCATGTGCGCATCGGAATAGACGCAAAGTTCTCTTTGTCTTGGTCCCAGGATGTAACCGACGTTACTTCCGGAAGAAAAAGGCTTGTGACCATCAATAATGAGGCTGGTTTGGAAGTGACTGTGGACTTCAGCAAACTAATGGCCAACTGCCAGATAAAGCACGCCTGGGCGAGGACCATTCATACTTTCCAGGTAGGCTGAAGGAAGAGGCCGTGTGGGCTTACGGCTTGAGGGTGCAGGCCCTTGTGGTGGGGAAGACCTAGAGGCGGGAGTGGGCATCTGGTCAGACTGCATTCACAGTTAGGAAGCAGAGAGAGGAATGCTGGGTACTCCGTTCTCTTTCTTGTTTTTATTATGTCCCAGGTGCCGGCCCATTGAGTGAATGCCCCCATATTTACAGTGGGTCTTCCCCCATCAGTGAACCCCGTCTAGAAACTCCCTTACAGCAGTGTCCAGAGATGTCTCCTGGGTGACTCAGGGTCCCATCAGATTGACAGAGTCACCTACAACACGTAGCACAGCATGAGGCACATCGCACGCTGCTTTTCTTCTGCTGTTATTAATTCTGATTCTTCAGTTCTGGCCACAGTTTCTCCCTCATCATTTTGCTTTGTTTTCTGAGAGCTGCCTTCCAACCTGCGGCCTGGCGCCTGACAGCGGGCCTCTGGCCTTCACTCCCATAGGCTTTGCTTTCATGCACAAAAGCACAGGAGATGCTGCTCAGGCTCCAGCCCCGTGATCGCTTACGTGCCCTTCATTCTGAAGAGCAGTACCCCTTCATTCTGAGGAGCAGTGCCCCTTCATTCTGAGGAGCAGTGCCCCTTCATTCTGAGGAGCAGTGCCCCTTCATTCTGAGGAGCTAAGACCTTAGCGAGACAACCCTACGCTTCACTTTCACCCCAGCCTCACTCTCCTGCAGGACCCCAACTGCACTGATGGCCCTAAATGTTGACATCTTATCTACAGTATTTTTTTGTGCATTAATTTTGATTTTTAAGAATATTTCAATAGATTATTACTTGACTGCTGAAGTTCTTGAACCTGCCTACCCAACTTAAACTTTGCTCAGAAGAGACTTTTGTCCTGTGCTTGATATATTCCTATTCATATAGATTTTATACATACATATATATATGTGTGTGCATGTGTATGTGTATATATATATATGTATGTGTGTGTATGTGTGTGTATCTTTCTATATATTTTCTTGCTTTCAAGGTTTAAGCAAAGGGTGTCATCTTACATGTTTATTTTTAGCTTTATTTACTTTCTTGGTGGCCCTTGTTATTTTCTTGTTATTTTGACAAAAGAATTCTCTCCCTCCAGTTTTGTAAGGAGTTCCCTAATAATTTGTTTAATCTTATTTGAGAACAACAGTTCTAAAGAGGAATAGCTCAGGGTGTCCCAATGTGTCTAGCCAATCTTTGTATGCGTGTGTGTGTGTGTGTGTGTGTGTGTGTGAGTGTGTGTGTGTATGTATGTGTGTGTGTGTGTATGTATGTGTTTAATGATCCTTTGAGGCATGCTTACATGTTGTGTCCATACATATTTTATAGTCTCCTATTATTGGCTGTTTCATTTGCCATCATCAATAACCTTAGTATAACACATTTACACATGGGTCTGTATAGTTATGTCAAAGTCTTTGGTTATGTCAAAGCCCTTTTGATCCCCAGAGCTTGTTTTGGTCACCACAAGCTACTTGTGGCCCTGTGGGACCTAATGTTGGTAGCAAAGTTAGCAAACCTGAGTTCAGAGATAGTAGATAAAATGGAGTCTGGGGGATGGGTAGATGCGGACACACCAGCCAGATGGAAAGTCATGAGCGAGCGGAGCATTAACACTTTTCTCTTTTAGTTTTGCTTGTGTGGTGTGTGTGTGTGTGTGTGTTATGTGTGGTGTGTGTGTGTGTGTATGTGTGTGTGTGGTGTGGTGGTGTGGGGGTGTGTGTGTGGGGTGTATGGGGTGTGTATGTGGGGTGTGGTATGTGTGTGTGGTGTGTGTGGTGTGTGTGGTCTGTGGTGTGTATGTGTATGGTGTGTGTGTGTGGGTGTGTGTGTGGTCTGTGGTGTGTGTGTATGGTGTGTGTGTGTGTGTGTGTGTGTGTGATGTGTGTGTGTGGTGTGTATGGTCTGTGTGGTGTGTGTGTGTGTGGTGTGTATGGTCTGTGTGGTGTGTGTGTGGTCTGTGGTATGTGTGTGTGTATGTGTGGTGTGTGTGTGGTCTGTGGTGTGTGTATGTGTGGTGTGTGTGTGTGTGTGTGTGGTGTGTATCGTCTGTGTGGTGTGTGTGTGTGTGGGGTGTGTGTGTGATCTGTGGTGTGTGTGTGTGTGTGTGTGTGTGTGTGTGTGGTGTGTGTGTGGTCTGTGGTGTGTGTAATGTGTGGTGTGTGTATGTGTGTGTGTGTGGGTGTGTGGTGTGTGTGTGGGGTGTGTGTACGTGTATATGAGTACATATATGCTGTTCTTGCTGTGCATGCGTGGAGGTCAGAGCAGCCTTGAGTCCGTGGTTTCTATTTGTTCGAGACCAGGTCTCCTTGATTTCTCTGGTGTCTGCCAGCCTTCCTTGTGAGGCTTGAACAGATGGCAGGCTTTTATAAAGGGTCTGGCTATTCACCGACATTCACCCAGTGAATCATTTTCCCAGCCTCTTGCCAGAGTTGCTCCCCCACTGAGCTCCTGTACCGAGTTTTCACACTGCTTTTTGCCTCTCAGGGGTCTGAGGAGAACACAGTTGTCTACGTGGTGGGGAAGGCAGGCCGCCAGCACTGGCAGCATGTTTACACTGCGGTGACCCGGGGCCGCTGCAGGGTGTACATCATCGCGGAAGAGTCTGAACTCAGGAGCGCCATCCGGAAGCGCAGCTTTCCCAGGCAGACCCGTTTGAAACACTTCTTGAAGAAGCAACTCTCCAGCAGCGGCGGCGCACCTTCAACAGGTCTCCCATCCCAGCCTTCAAGCCCCAGCGTTGGAAGAAGACCTAGCACGCAGCCTCCAGCTTCACCCCTCTGCAGAACCCCAGACAACAAAGTCACCGCAGACAGCACCAGGGACGAGGCGTCTTCAGCCACAAAGGAGAGGTTCGCCTTTGACGAAGGCTGGATGTCAACCTCTTTTAGCGACGACATGGATACAGATGATGAGTCGGGGCAGCTCAGAGGGTCCAAAAGAACCGGTGTTGGCTTCCCATGTGATGAAGAGAGCCCCAGCAAATTCCGTATGGTAGGAGCCACGTTCCCTTGTATTCATGTTTTCGTTAACTCTTGCCAACTGCAGTGTGCCTGGACAGGAGTCTGTTAGTCTATCGGACAGCTGCCGTCTTGCATCTCACAAAGTGCCTTTACCCTGTGCCCCGTTGGAACTAGCTCTCTTTCTCTTCCCTCCCGAGGCTGCCTCTCTAGACAGCTTCCACTGTCTGGTGGAAGGCAGTTATGTTCCATGAGAAAGCTTCCCACTCCGTGCCTGCCTTCCCCTGTCTCCTTCCTTGTCAGTTGCCCCTGGCTTTGCAGGTCACAGTCCCTTTGTCTCTCCACAGTGCCCTTGCACTGGTTGGTTCCCATCTCACAAGCCTCTGGAGAACTTCCTTAGGTCTCCCTCTTGGCCTCTAGTTTAACTGTTGCTACGGGTTCGGTCTTCTTTCTTTCCGTTCATATGACCTCACCTAATCCGCTGGAGAAGCACCTCCACAGTTCTCTATTTCTCCCCCCTCCCCCGACACATCCCCTAATTGAGACATATCCCCGAGTGACAGTTTCACCCATCCCCTTGGCCTGAGGGTTTCAGTGGCTGCCATGATGCAGGTGCTGGGAACTCTGGGTAAGTGCCTCTTCCCCATCCTTGTGCTGACCACTTGCAAGTGCGGGAGTAATTTGATGACTCCCTGAAGAGAGTTCAGGGTTCCGTTCCTTCATGTATCCTAGATCTTTGTTCCTAGAGAGAGCCATTCTGGAAGCACAACCTATCACCTGTCTCTCTGTTTGTCTCAATTCCCTTTCTCCCAGTCTCCCAGCCATCTTACTCACCTGTCTCCACGGGCTACCTCTAAAGATGTAGCGTTATTGAGAAATGATTTTTCCCCTACTCATCTTCCATTGTCCTGGCTTGGGTCTTTACCTCACTGAAGGATCAACTGTCTGCCCTCAAATGCATTCCTGCCATGATTCTCATATACTCGGATGCCTTGGGTGTTCAACTCAATCCCTCTTTTGAAAGGCTCGCTGTGCCTGAAGGGCACACTGGGGGCTTCTCCATCTGGCTCTCCCAGAACCCTGTGTTGCCTCACCATCCCCTTTTGACATCAGCCAATCTGTGTTTTGGTTTGTTAATTCACTAAAGGAATCAATTGTTTTGTTCCTCTCTCTTCCCTTTGGCTTCCATAGTTTGGAGATGTTTAACTGTCCACTGGGTGACTGCAGGGGAGAAGGGAAAGGGGAAACAATCCCAAATGATTCCCTGCTTTCTGGCGCAAACTGTTAGGGACCCAGCACAGCCTTTTTCTGAGATGAAGGACATAGGACCTTGTTTGAGGGACTACAGAGTCTTCCTCTACAGGCAGTAATGGCTGCGACACTTAGAGATGAGGAGTTATAAATTACTTCCAGATGCGGTCTCAAGGGAAGAGTACTGGTTGACTAATGTACCTGCCACAGATTCGTTAGGTGGGGGTTCAGTGGAGGCCAGTTCAGAGGAGCATGTGCTAATGATTCTGCCCAGGTTCCAAAGTGTGACACTCGTGTCCATTGCCCAAAGGAGATAAGGGACATGTAACAGGTTCTCTGACAGAGTCTGTATGACCAAAGAGCTCAACTGTGTGGTGGTGGCAGTTGAAGCGACTGGGAGAGCATGGAATGCAATGAGTGGGGGAGCTGTGGGTACGGGGGTGGAGGGTTGGGGGAGGGTTGGGCAGGGGGTGGGGGGTAGTCAGGACCGATGGACAAAGTCTTCCAAAGACACTGTCCATTCTTTGGATTGGGGCGGAGATCCGTAGGAACATTCTAAGTGCTTATGAATTGAAATTCAAGGAAGTGACCTTGACCGTAGTGATCTGGAAAGCAATGAGGGGAAAACGAACTAATAAGTTCCTAGCGTAAAGAAACCCAGGACACATCTATTAGGCTGAAAACGGGGTACTTCCAATGGGGAAGGAAAAGAGATGCTGAAAGGCCGAAGGGCAGAGCTGACGGGTCCTACAGATGAGTCAGGTCAGCTGGGGTTGGGTTGCTAGTGATGCACACGTGTTTGACCTGGGCATAGGGTGGATCCAGGTATTAGTAATCAGAATTAGTTAAGAAGGGTAAGGGCAAGCTTTATGGGGAATTGCCTTTTTCTTCCATGGCACTGGAAGACCCTCTGGTGATAGTAAGCTTCATCCTCCACCCCAGTGCAGATGATAATGACATTTAAGATGCCATTTACACCCCTCCACACACACACACACCCAGCCAGGCATGCAGGAGCCCCAGGGCTAGTCTTTTGACTGGAGCAGCAAAGGGACAATTGTAAAGAAAGAGCCTTCAAAACAAGTTTCTTGAGTTGTATTTCTTCTCACCAACATTGGGTGGGGGGATAGGAGTTCACGTGGTGGTACAAAGAGAAAACGGCAGTGTTGCTGAGCCCCAGGCCGGAGTCTGCTGGAGTCTTCCCGCTTGGACCAAGGCCGGCGTTGCAGATCCGTGACTGTAAGCTCGAGACTGGGGACTGTGTTGTGCTGCCTTCCGTCCTTGCACAATGACACCAGCCCAGAGTTTGTTCATAGAAGGGGAAAGTGTTCTTTCTCAGAGGCTTTGCCAAAAGTATACAGCATCTCCAGGAATCCCTGCAAACGAGGAAGGAGAAATCAGACCTCTAGGACTGGTAAAATAGACACTTACTTCCATTTAAATTCTACCCGTGAAGACATACGTGGCGGATCTGTGAGGATAAGTTCTGAGAAACACCTCCTTAGGCAGCTGTCCTGTGGCTGAGCAAATTGTGTGTTCACAGCAGCCTAGTTGGTTATGGTGGCTTCTTGGTACACTAGACCCAGCATCACTGAGCGCTGAGTTTGCTCTTTTGTGGTGAAAACAATGTTGCAGGATTTTCCCTGTCCAATCATATTAAGGAAGTGGGAAGCCTGTGATTGGACAGGGAAGTGGGAGGCGGAGCTAAGAGGGGAGGAGAGAGGAAGAGTCTCAGGGTAGGAGGAGAAAGGAAGATGGCTGGGCTGCTGACCTATCCCCACTGTGGCATTTTCCAGCCACAAGTAGCCACGATTTCACAAGGTTAGAAATATTGGGATAAAGCTTTTATCATTATCAGTTGTCTCTGAAATGACTGTACTGGCATCTTGTAAATTGTGATTTTATTGATATACAAATCTAATTGGTTAATTAAGAGTCTTGATTCTACCTGGTAATTAGGTGTTGAGATGGCTGGCCGTGGGGTGTGTGTGTGTTGTGTGGTAGCGAGAGGAACTCAGGGTCCCCACCAGAGAGATGACCCTGCGGGAGCTCGGCACCACAGAGAGTTGGCGGGTTCATTTCTTAGTATGTCCTGCAACAGGCTCACACTCTAAAATCAGTGAGTGGCTCTCAACCTTCCTAGTGCTTCATTTTGATCTTAGGGGACTAGCATTGTATTCTGTCGCTCATCACTATCACCGGTCCAAAAGCCATTGCGGTCTGCGTGACAGTAGTAATGACCGACTGAGGGCCCCTTGCTTCCATGACTTTACCCCAGTGGCTCTGGGTTTTGAAAAAGAAATCCCAAAGGGAAACGTTGACCTGACACACTGCCTGCTCTGAAGACAAAGGGGAAAGTAGCCTTGCACTCTTTGATGCAAGTAACTGAGTAAACACTGCCAAGTGTATCCGATAAAACAATTATCCCCCCTCCCACCCCCAAAAATATTTTTACAAAATTCACATTGTAATACAAAAAGCAAGCTAGAGAAGACAGTCACAATGGCTGAGGGAAGGCTAGCCCCTGAGGTAGTTGAAGTCCTCCGGGAGGCAGAGGCATCTGCATGGTCTGTCTGTCCATCTGCGGGTCTGTCAGAGAAGACTTCATCGGAAGGAATCTGTTCAAGCGGCTGTGGAGCGCTGCAGGTGCGGTTTGTAGAATCAAAGGTAGATGCCAGCCAGGGTAGGTCTGAAAGCTGGCAGCCTGGAGTCCTTCCACGGGAAGGAGGGGCTTATTCTTGTAAAGGCTTTCAAATGACTGCATGAGATCCGCCCACCTTGCAGAGGATGATCTTCCTTTAAGAGTACAC
The DNA here is from genome assembly GCF_947179515.1 of Apodemus sylvaticus. NCBI lineage: Eukaryota > Metazoa > Chordata > Mammalia > Rodentia > Muridae > Apodemus > Apodemus sylvaticus. The sequence goes on from NC_067491.1 coordinate 13,366,686, forward strand.
CGGCTTAAATATTTCCGTGTAAGCCGTACCTTCATGGGAACACTTAGCATGATGTGTGACTTAAGTCCAGCTTCCAGAAGTCCAGGTATGCTGGCACAAGCGATGGCTTAACCGTAGTAGTCCGATTCTAAAATGCACAGAGAGAGCATTGTGGAAGTGTGTTGTGCTTCTTTTCCGTTTTCCTGTGAAGATTGAGGATGGTACCGGCCCAGGGTCTGCTACTCAGGCGTCACCAGAAGCAGGAAGAGTATGGTCCTGGCACCACAGACATGGTTCATGTACCGCAGAAGAGCCGTCTTCCTGGGCGCGCAGGCTCTGTGCTTAGCAACTTGGAATCCATCTTGAAATTCTTAATGTTTGCACAGTGAACCTTCCTTGATTTCCGTGCTTTCCTCCCAATTATCTAGTAAGCCTTGTCGCTGCTTTTAGATGCTAGATGCCTGGATTTAGGCAATGCACACAGCCGCTTCTCCATGTCAGGCCCTTGGCTAGAAGGTCCAGGGGACACCACAGTAGGCAGAGGCAGACATGATCCTCCAGGGAGCAGACAGCCCACCAATGGGTTGCTCAAACCTTCAAGGATTGCGAGGGATGCATTATGGATGAGAATGGTTGACAAGGTATATTTTTTATAAAAGTAACTTTATTTTTCTATTTTTTTTGTTTTCAAACAGGTTGAAAAACCATCTCCACAGGTATCTTCTATATTTCAGAATCTGAGGTTGAATAACCTAACTCCCAGACAACTTTTTAAACCCACTGACAATCAAGAAACAGGTAAGTCAGGTGTGGCGGATCCCAGCAGTGATCCCAGCATTCAGGAGACTGAGTCGTGAGGATCCCAAGCTCATGGCCAGCCTGGGCAACATCACAAGACCCGGTTCAGACCACCACCACCACCACCAGAAACCTCACAACAGAAAAAAAGTTTACTTCATATTGCTCAAGAAATTATTATTGCTTTTCCTTTCAAGACAAAATGAATTATTCAGCTTCTAAGTTTCAAACTTTGAGAAGACGGCTGTCACTGAGCATTATAATTTTGGGCATTTGTATTTTGGGCACATGGCCCTTACTTTTAAATCTGAGTTTTAAAAATCAGGTATTTTTAAATTCACCCAGTCCAAGCAAACTGTGATGATTTCAGCCTTTGTCCTCATGAGATCAGTTGGCAAGTGCACGGTTAGGGGGAAAGATTTTTTTTTCCCATTTTAGGGGCTACTGGACATTTTGTTATGATACCATGTGGTCATTGCAGATCCTCTTTGCCAGGACACTGAAACCAGCAAAGGTGGACTGATTGTACCTGTTGATAGTAACACATTCAAAGATGCTGTGGCCACCACGCCATCTCCGTGCCTGGGACTCTATGTACTTGGTGCTCAGATATGCCTTTCTGAGTTGGGAGTAAGTTTTGCACGTATCCCATTGAAGGGAGACTCTCCTAAAGCAGATTGGTTTTTAAATATTTATTGCCATGTGGTACTGTGGCTTGAACGTGTCTCCCCATACCTGTGTGGGTTTTATTGAGGAAGTGGATGCCTGGTAAATGTAGCTTTGTGCCATCTTGACTTCTCTTGGCTGTTTCGTTGCTGGTGGGGGCGTGCTCACTAGGTGTGGACACCTGGCCCTAGGTGCACCTTTTCTTTCTGTTCCTCTTAGTACAGTTCTCAGATAGTAGGTTGCTTATAAATCACCCCTCTCCAACAGCTCAGGTCAAGGAAGCTTCTAGCGGGTGTATGCACAGGACTGTTTTTATATACTGTTGTTTACCTCTTGGACTGCCAGAACAGTACAGAGACACGTCTTCCCCCTTCTTTTTGTGCTGGGACTGAAGCCAAGGACTCATACCTTCTAAGAAAGCACTTTACTGCTTAATTTCATTCCTGGTCCTAAGCATAACTTTTATATGTATCAGGAAGTAAACAAACAAACCAATCGTGTGGCTAAGCTGATTGTAACACTTTTTTTATTGCTGTGCCTGAGACTGATCTGTAGCATTTCTGAGCCATGCCTTTGTGAGAAATAAATTCACTGTTCTTTTACTAAATTGCCCAGTGTGTGGTTTTCTTTTATAATAACACAAGGAATTAAGACCGATGGTAAAATTAAAAAGTACTCATTGACTTGACGTTAATAGTGTTAAGAGAGAATTTTAAACAATTTACACACTTAAAAGAGCATAATTCAGTAGCTTTTAGTATAGTCAAAGAATTGTGAAGTGGTCATCACAGTCAGTGGGGCATTTTGTTAACCTGTAGGCCTATACCCCATTAAGCATAGTTTGCACCACATTGGGTGTACTCATCCACTAATGGATCTGTCTTTGTAGACTTGCCTGTAATGCATAGTTCCTATACATGAAGATGCACAGAATGAGGCCCTTTTGGACTTATTTACCTAACAATATTATTTAGATTTCACCCACATTTTATCAGCACTATATTGGTAGCTAAGCTCACTGATTGTTAAATAGTACTCTTTTGCATGGACATGTTGCAGATGAGTTTATCCATCCATTCACGGATTGACACCAGGGCAGTTTCTCTTCTGGCTGTTGTAGCTAATACTGCTCGGAACTCTTGCAGCAAACATTTTTGTGGGTAGATATATGTTTTCATTTCTTGGGGTTATGTTACCCAGTGGAATTGCTGGGACATGGAGTAAGTCTGCCTTAGACTCTTAAGCAGTTAGCATTTTGCATTCTCACTGGTAGTTACGAGAATTCCAATTTCTCCAAATGATGTGTGTATGCATGTGTGTATGGTATGTTTATACATGTGTGTGTACATATATCTGTGGTGTCTGCAAATATGGTATATGTTTATGGCATACATGTACATGAGTATTTGTATGTATCTGATGTATTCATGTAGAATATGTGTACATGTGTGTGCCTGGGTAAGTGTGTATGGCGTCTGTGTGTGACTATGGTGCATGTGTATGGTATATATGTACCCGTTTGTATACCTGGTATATGTGTGTGTATGTGTGCATGTGTGGTATCTATGTGTGAATATGGTGTATATGTATGTGGTGTATGTGTATAGTTTATGTGTATGTGTGTGTGCATATGTATATAGTGTCCGTGTATGAATATGGTGTATGTGTGTGGCACATGAGTACCTGTGTGCGTGTGTTGTGGAGTGCATGCATGAAGGAGCCTGTTGCGTGTTCTGCTCTGTCTCTTGGCTTTAATCCCTTGAGTCAGGCTCTGTCAGTGACCCAGGAAGTAGGCTGATGGCCAGCGATCTCCAGTGAGCCTTCTGTTCTGTGTCCTCACACTGGGGTTACAGGTGTGCATGACTGACTGGCTTTTTACATGGGCTCTGGAAATCTGACTTCTGCTCATCTGGCTTGTGCAGCAAGGGATCTTACCCCAGTCCCCAAACCCCCTTTAACTAACTTCTAAAGTATAGCCATCCTAGGAGTAAGATGTGGCATTTCATCCTGATTTTGGTTTGTATTTTCCTTAAGGCTAAAGATGGGGAATCTCTTTCATATATTTCCTGGTCTTTAATATGTCTTTGGGGAAAAATGTGTTACTATCTTTTGCTTTGATATTAGGTTAATATCAAAATTTGAGAGTTCCTTATATATTATACATATAGTCCTTTATAAAATGATGTGACCTGCATTTTTCTCTCATTAGGTGAAAATTTACATCAGAGGGCTTATTTTTAATCCAGTCATGTCTCCCGTCAGTTATTGTTGCTTGTAAAGCCGTGAAGATTTACTTCTGTTTTTTCTAAGCATTTAATAGTTTTTGCATCCGTGTCTAGATGTTCGATAAACATTCAGTTAGCCCTTGCGTAAACCGAGTCGGATCCAGTGTCTCCTTTTGCACGGGCAATGCGACTGTTTGAGCTGCGTCCCTTGAAGATTGTTCCTTCCTCAACTGAGATGTCTCCGCACCCGTGCCACAACTCACTGGCATGTGTTGGGGGTGTGTTTGTGACTTCTCAGTAGTATTTCACACCGTTGGCAGCGTGGCACGGTGCTGACTCCATTACTGTAGACTGTAGTGCTATGCGATTTGGAATTGAGCCCAAGCCCTCTAGCTTCACAGTTCTGTTTGCAGATTGTTTTAGCTGTCCTGGGTCCATTGGGTTTTGTTGTAGTTTCTTTTTGAGACACGGCCTCACTATCTAGCCTTGGTTGGCCTGGATCTTGCTGTGTAGACAAGGCTGGCCTCCATGTCAAGCTGGATCCTCTTTCCTCTGCCTCAGGGGTGCTGGCGTTAAAACCATAACCTGGATTCCCTGCATTTTTGTGGGAATTTTAGCTTCCAGGGTTTTTGCTGTTGCTGTCGTTTTTTTGCCTTTTTTTTTTTTTTTTGGTTTTTGTTTTTGTTTTTGTTTTTTGGTTTTTTTTTTTTTTTTTTTTTTTTTTTTGAAGAAGCCAGCTGGAAATCTGATGGAGCTTGTACTTTAGTAACATTTTTAGGGCTGTGGATTGCCCTTATTATAACACCGACTCTTAGGATCTACAAGGATGCTCTTCCATTTATGTCAAAACTACCTCTTCGTAGTTTTAGAGCATTATGTCTTATAGTTCTATATTTATGTCGTTCTTTTAAACTAGGCTTATTTTTCAAATTATATTCTTGCTGATATTACATTGAAAGAGCCTGTGTTTGCTTTTGTCTCTGATTGGGTGTGCGAGCACATGGGCAGGTGGGCGAGGCCCGTGGTCAACCTCAGGTGTTCCTCGGGTGCCATCCACCTTAGTTTTTGTTTGTTGCTTGGTTTTTTTTTTTTTTTTTTTTGGTTTTTTGTTTTTGTTTTTGTTTTTGTTTTTTTTTTTTTGAGATAGAGTTTCTTGGTTGCCCGAAGATCACTGGTTTGACTTGTCTGGCTGCCCAGTGAGCTCCAGGAATTGGCTTCTCTGCCTCTCCAGCAGTGGGATTACAAGTATATGGGTCTATGCTGGGCTTTAATACAAACGCTAAGTTATTCTCATGCTTGCACGACAAGCATTTAACTATGTTGTCTCCTCAGCTCTTGTCTTAATTTTTGGTCGGCTCCTTCTCACTCTACAGAAGCAAGTGGTTTTCATATACCGCCCTTGCTGAACTGGTTGATACCAGTAGGGTTTTGGTGGCTTGCTCTGGCTTTTCTGTATAAGACCGTCTCACCTACAAGCAGACATGGTTTTAATTCTTTCTTTCCAATCCATATGCGTGTTATGTTATCCTGCCTTACAGTCCTGGCTAGACCCCTCTGAGCACACTGTTGTAGAGAAGGGATGAGAACATGCATCCTTGCTGGGTTCAGGATATTAAGGCAAATCAGTTGGTTTTCTAATGCAACATGAAGCAATGACCTTATGAAGAGAGAGCTCATTTTGATTCCCGGTTCTGAAATCTCTAGCTCTGGTGAGGGGAGTTCATCACGGTGGAAGTTTATAGACGTGCACACTACTCATCCCATGAACGACTGGAACACGGCCCCACAGTCCTCTATAGGAGCATGCTAAAGACATCCCCAAGGCCACAGCACTTCCCAAGAGGACCGCCCTGGAGACCAAGCCTTTAACACACAGGCTGTGGGCAAGGTAGAGAGTGTTCTCATCTAAATGACATCGGAAGAATGAAGTCTTTTCCCAATGTGTTGTCAGCAGTGGGCTTTTGCTATTCATGGTTTTTTAATCTAAGATCTCTTTGGTTGCTAGTTGTATGTTTTTGCCATGAAGAGAATTTTGCCAACTGTTTTTTTGTTTGTTTCTATTGTAGCATCAATGTAGTTTTAGCCTTTGTCACACTGATACGGCAGATGATACTGATTGTAGGTTTTTTGGCTGTGAAGCCAACTTCGCATCCCTGAAATAGTTTACTAGGTCATAGCTCTCTGCTACTGGTTTGGTCGGCACTGCCTCTGTTGGCAGGGTCCTGCTGAGGATGTTTATCAATAGTCATAGGAGATGGAGGTCTGTATGTAGTTTTCCTTTGTCTGGTTTTGACATTTAAGGTATACTGGCTGTGTAGAACAAATTGACTGATATTCCACACTCTTCTAGTTTGTAAAGAATTGATGCTTATTCTTCTTGAAATGTTTGGATGAATCATGAGTGACGACACCTGGATCTGGGCCTTTCTCTGTAGAATGTTTCAAAATTTCAAATTACACCTCCTTACTGTAGGTCTGGATTTTCCACTCCATACCCAGGTCTGTGTGGATTACCGAGATTCAGTTTTGCGAATCTGTGTCTTGAGGAGTTTGTCTGTTTCACCTGCCACTCAACCTATGATCAGAATAGTCTTCTACGGTCTGTTGTTTCTGTAGGATTGGTTACAGTCTGGTGATTCTGTACATCTGGCTTATAGTCTGCTGTGGCTGATAACATAGCTTTCCTTTCCTTCCTGAATTTAATAACTTGAGAGCTCCCTCTTCCTCTGGCCAGTCTAGCTAATAGTTTATGAAATTTGTTGAGCTTTCTAAAAGATTTGTTTTTATTATATTTAATTAATTGCATATATGTATGTGTGTGTGCACACGTACGTGTGGGCTTATGCACAAGAACAGTGTGTATATATGTGCATGTGTCTATATGCATGTGTGTCTATGTATGGGTCTATGTATGCACATGAGTGCATGTGTGTGTATGTGCGCGAGTATGTGTATGTGTGTCTGTGAGCATATGAGGCATTGGATATCCCCTAAGATAGTTGTAAGCTTCCTGACCTGGGTGATGGAAACCTTTGCAAGTACAGCATACACTACAACTGCTGAGCCATCTCTCCAGCTCCCTAATTGATACTTTTAAAGTTTCATGGACTGCTCTCTACTGCTTTAATCCACTCGTATTTTCATTTAACCTAGGAAGGTCCATTAAGGAGTGTTTTATTCTGGCTGACGTGGAGGGTGGCCAGGGTTTAGGGATCTTGGGGAAAGAGAGTCTCGTGTTCTGTCTGGAGTGACCACTGGGCAACTCTTCAGCTCAGCATTTAGGAACGAGCGAGTGGCACAAGTGTAGGACTGGCAGAGTCTGTGCCTTCCTATCGAGTCACGTGGGAATGATGGTTCCTGGTAATAAACATTCTCTGGAACACAAAGGTTGGTAGGCAGGAAGGAGGGAGTGGTAACCATCAGACTAGTTGACAGGAAACCGTCTTCAACTAGAGCTGTATCCTAGAGGTTAAGACTCCATAGCTCTAACCTCATCAAGAAGAAATTTAAATTAGCTTGTCTTCCTTAAGACACAATGAAACACATTATATGTAACTAGGTCTCCCTACATCGCCCTTGGCTGGCCTGGAAGTCACTATGGAGAGATTACAGAGATCTGTCTGCCTCTGCCTCGTGTGTTGGACCTAAAGGCATGCTTCTCCACACCTGGCAGGAACTAGGTGTGATGTTATGACTGTAGTCTTGGGTCAAAATACAAATAATTGACCTGACTCAATATTCTTCAAGCTGTCACTGGAAAAGAACATGTCTAGGAACCTAACGGTTGGGATGTGAGGCCAGCGCTGTTTCCTTGCAGGGTATTAAGCCCGAAGGGGAGCTAGCTACACACCAGGCTGGATGCCACTAGTAGCCAGAGTCACACAAGCTGCACAGGCTGGCCTCTCCGGATGGCCACAATCACCGTGTGACACAGGAGCTGATCACTCCATTTGAAAACTACCACCTGAGATGTTTGGATTCTATTTTCATTGTGTTTTTAACAGCCATTTTGTATTGATTGGCTCTGCCTAATCTTAGTTATTTTCTATCGATTGGCTCTGCCTAATCTTAGTCTTTTCTATCAATTGGCTCTGCCTAATCTTAGTCTTTTCTATTGATTGGCTCGGCCTAATCTTAGTCTTTTCTATCGATTGGCTCGGCCTAATCTTAGTCTCTCATAAGACTTGATGTCTCATTTGTTTTAACTCACATGATTGGCTCTAACTATACTTCCTTTCTCTACCTCACTTGCTTCACAGAACTTAGTGCAATCAAAATATGAACAATTATTTGGGTTCTGCCAAAAAAAAAAAAGAGCTTCAGTTGGGGTCATGTGACTGCCAGGCATTTATGTGTACACGCTGGATGTGACTATATAAAAATGTGAGTTTACAAAGCCTTCCTGAGACTATCGGTCACTTTTAAAAGGTAATACAATTAAAGTTGACATTTTAGTAATTAATGCAAGTGTGCCTCAGAAGAACGCATGTCATAGTTCCTAAGGGGCAGATGGTGCGCCCGTGAGACAGGAACCACCTTTGTCCCCTAAAGTGGATATGGCATTGGATTTGACGGGGTTGCCTTGTGCACGTGTCCTTGGGCCTTTCTTGTGCATGTAAAGGCACATTCTGCGGGTTCTCTGGTGTACTGACCTTCTGGATCCCAGGTGGGGAAGTTGGCTTCCGGGAAGTAAATTGCGCGCCACTTTCGAGCCCCACAGCTTCCATCCGACCCCGGATCTGACTCCACAGCTCATTCGTATTCCTCCAGAGCAGGCTTTCATGTTGACGGAGACACTTTCTTCCTCTGGGCAGCTGTGGAGATGAACTCTGACTAGCACTCAGGCCAGGACACTGAATCACACTCAATGCACCAAACATGCTGGTTATTTTTTTATTATTATTATTTATTTTGGCTTTTTAAAATCACTGTTTATTCCATTTGGTAGAGGATCTTTTTTTTTTTCCATACAAATATTTGCAACAATTTTGAATTCCCCAAAACCATACATAGACGATAAATACCATGCTATTAAAGTATTAAATTTGTACAAAAATACTTTACAGTTTAATACTTGTTTGTTCCAAACAAAAATACATATTTAAGTGACTCATGATCTTTTTTTTTTCTTTTTTTTTTCTTTAACATGATTCTGTTCTATACTTTCTTGCCCTGGAAGTTCAGAAATGTATTTGAAATCATATATTTCTTTGCACAAAAAAAAAAAAAAAAAAAAAGATGAATCATCTTCCTTAAACAAAGGGCACAGTGCTTCGACGTTCTGCCTGTGCACGGTTGTATTAGTGACCAAAATGAACGTGTTTGGAAAAGAACTGTTTTGACATTCTACCATCAATATACAGATCTATTTTTTTCTTTAAATATTTACCAAATAACAGTTATTAGTGTAGCTATTCAAAATATCTGAACAAATGAAAACAGTTGCCCACAAACCTTTAAAGCAACTGTCACAGTTTATTGCTTCGGGGGACATTGATTGGCAATGAGTGTTGTGAAAATGTATTTACAAGTGAAGGAAGTGGCTGTGGCTCAGAACAAAAGCTGTCAGTAAGGACACCACGCGCTGTGCACCCCTCGGTGAAGCAGTCTGCGGACGTCTGAGCTGGATGAGTTCTGTTCGTCTACCCACAAAGTGAATCTCATTCCGTTAAGACTCTTCACTCCTTAAATTCTTAGTCTTGGATTTCAAAAAATAGGATCATATCACTAATTCTCAGTGTTACTACATAGTCTAATTCATTATCAGAGATTTTTCACCTATTTTTTTTTTTTTTAAAGAAAAAGTTGTGTCCTTAAGGGGGGAAAAAAAAAACAGGTCACAAGACATATCCTGTTTGATCATCAGTTGCATACGGAATAGCATACATCTTAATTTAAATCATTCCTATATTTGGGCAAAACATTTACCACCACCTATTATGGTCTCCTACGTGCATTGTTGCTGAAATATTTTAAGAAAACCTAATGTTATACCTGCGCCCCTCCCACTGCAGCAGGCCTGGCCGGTCACCCATCCTTAGCTCCCCTAACTGAGCCAACTGTATGTAAATCCATGTTGATCGGGTTCTTACGCTAATGACTTTATAGTAAGAAACTTAGTCAGGAAATGATCACAGAGGATATTTTTCAAACAGATGTTTCTGTAAAAAGTGACAGTAGAGGTGAACTGTAGAAAGCGTCCTCTGATCTTAAATGGGGGGAGGAGGGGTGGGCTGCCTTCCTCTTTATTCTTTACCATTGGGCCCGGCAGAGAAGGACCCGCCCGTTACTGGAGTGGTCATCCTAAAATGGGGAAGGGATAAGAACATGAGCCGTGAAGGAGATTTAAAAGACCCCTGTGCTTGCATTAATGCCACGTGATTCTCTGTGCTTCAGCGGTCACAGAAATCTTAAAAGGGTTTTTGTTTTTGTTTGTTTGTTTTTAGCACCATGTAGATATTGTCTTTTGTCCTGTTTTAGAAAAGTACTGCTATAATGTGTTAGTGGGTTCTCGTGTCTCTAGATTACCACCGTGGCTGGGCTGCTGGAAGAATGCACTGTTCTGCTCACTCCAGTTGCTGGGCAGAGCCGGCTGTTCTGTCGACTTCTGGGAGGCCAGTGGGTTTCTGCTAATAACCAGGTCCAGCTTGTTGCCAGATTCAGCTATGAGAGGCACCACCAGGCAGCAGTCAAAGTCTCTCGTCCGGACGTGATTAACCTGCCAGGCCAAGAGGAGCCATTTTAACAATACTGTCTCGAGGCGAGTGGCTTAATTCTGAAGGTGGGCCATGCAGAGGGGTCCCCTCCTCTTCAGTTGGGCCACACAGAGACAAGGCTATTGGTTCACTATTTATCCTCTGTAACTGCTTGTGGCTAGCCGGAAGAGCGAGACACCATCCATCCTCCTGTCCCCACAGGGTTTCCCAAGGATATAGTGTTCCAGGCTGTCTGGCTACTACGATGCATAGCTCACTCAGCTAAGGAGGATCCCTCCTCTTCCTCAACTTCTGCATGTTCTAGGCACGCCTAACTTCAATCCTCTTTTAACTTGGGAACTGAACCTCAGAGGCCACGCGTGCTAGGCAAACACCCTACTATGAAGCTAGCTATCTAGATTCCCAGCCCACGAGCAAAGCTTGTTAAAATCCCTTGCCTTTAACTCCCAGTCCCGACTTCCCATTCTCTCCTCCTCTCTGAGGATGAGTGCTGGGGCACTTGGACAGACCCAGTTTCGACTCCGGGGACTGTAGAGTCCTCATCCTTCTTGGCTGGCTGCAGTCTACTGCTCTGGACACCCGCCTGTCCCTTCGCTCCCCTCCTCTGACGTAATGAACGGTGGCAGAGATTGCTGCCCAGGCCTGAGAACACCTCACTTGGGTCTCAAGCTGATGGCTAGAGAAACACACTTAGAGGCATGTTTGCCTTTCCTCTGGCTGCTTCCTGCTAAACCTGCTCCTTTGATGAACCGCTTAGACATTTTCCCTCAAGCATCCAGTCTCCTGGATGCCAGTAGAACTGCCAGTAGCCACCTTGTCTCTCTTTCCTCTTCGTTCCTGTCTGTGTGACTAGGGGACTGCCCTGCTGGCTCATGGTGCTTTCCCTGTCTGGGATCGATAAACGTGCAGCAGTGAACTGTTACAGAAGTTGCACTTTCTGTATGAAGACCTCAGGAACCTCAAGCCTGGCTTTCTTCCCCATGGTTGTGGGGGAACTGAGGCATGGGCTCTGAGAGCAAGGCCTGTAGGCAGCATAAACTGGTCATGGGTTGGACAAGAGCCACTGGTGCCTCTTCCCTAAATACGTGTCCCACATAAGGGCCTCCCATTATCAAGACAACTGGGAGAACTCCTCTTTATTCTCTCGGTCAAGGCCCAACTCCCTATTGATGCCCATTTGCCAATTACTCTGGGACTGGCTAGGACAGCCAGAAAGCATAGATATTGACCTTACGATTCATTAACAGTAGCAGAGTTACAGTTAGGAAATAGGAATGGAAATAATCTTATGGTGGGGGGGGGGTGTCACTACAACATGAGGAGCTGTATTAAAGGGTCGCAGTGTGAGGAAGGTTGGGAGTCGCTGGCTGTGGTTTTCAATTACCCTTCCATGCTTCCTAATGCTCAGAATTCCTTCCATGGTTCTCCCCCACTTCTGACAAGAAGCTCACCATGGGTAACTTTATCTAATGCCCAATCTTCTAGAAATCTAGATCTGGCTGGGACACTGCCTCTAAGCGACAGATCTAACTTGTGAACTAAGTCCCATCCGGATGTGCTGAAGTTACGGAGGACCAGATAGGCCCAAAGCAGGCAGCTTATATATACCTCCCTGCTCTCCCCTGTGAACACCTGCTTCCTCACCATGCCCCTATTCAACCATGACAATACTGCTTTTCTTTGTGGTGTATGTGTGTGTGTGTGTGGGGGGGGGGTGTGTGTGAGATGTGTGTGAGCATAGCTGTGGCACTCAGAGGGAGCTGTCATTATCTTCCCAGATTGCTCTGTCTACCTTATTTTCTTTGAGACGGGGGTCTTCTTATGGACGCTGAAGCTCAGTGCTTTGGCTAGACAGGCTGGCCAGTGAGCGCCAGGGCCATCTCCAGGCTGGTGTTTGAGAAATGAACATTCCAATGAAAACCCTAGCATTGAGCTCAGTGTCTGGATATGCAGGGAGCAGAAACAGACTTCCTTATGCAGCCGTTCACTGCTAGCAGTTCATAGTTTGAGGACAGGAAAGCCGGGACTGTAAAGTGAAGGCCTAACCGTGCCTTTGGAGAAAGCTGCTGCCTGTAGGTCAGGGGCAAGGAGTCAGGACTCTGCCGAGGCCTTACCTGTAAGAGCCTGTCATAGGGCTTCAAGCCACCAAGATCACCTGGCCCAGCTGGGCGGATATTTTTGACATACACCCCTTTCTCCAGCAGGCCATCTGCCACGCTGAACCCAAAGTCCTCCATGCCAGAGTCCTTGTATAAGGTCACCTGGAAAGTGTGAAAATGTCAAAAGTTAGCTGAGCGGAGCTTCACAAACTAGTTTCACAGTCATAGAGTGAACTTGCGGTGTCAGCATTAGAACAGTTTCTGCCGACCAACCCTGCTGCTCTGCTCCTACCCCAAGAATGTCCTTAGAATTTGTAAAATCTGAGCCTGGGCTGACAAAGGAGGAGCAGAGAGTCATGTCTTCGTTTTTTATGTTATTGCGCCTCTTCCTATTTTAAAAAAAAAAGTGTGCGCCTGTGCCCCGAACAACTCTTCCCCCAAACCCCCACCCGCTCTTGGGGGTTGGGGGTGAGTTGGCACAGAGTCGAGGACAGACTCTGGGAGCAGGTGAGAAATGCCACAGTAAGCTCTCTGAACGTTGTAGCAAGCTCCTCTCCTACCCTCCGCCCATGCCCTGTTGGTCCCAAGAAAGCATGTCTTCTAAACAGCAGTTCCCGATTGGCTGGCATTGTCTGCATCAGCAATCCTTGGTCTCTCAGGCAGTCCTCAATTAGGTCCTCCTGCAGGAGATGCTTTTGTGGCTGCTCCGCCCCCAGCATTTACATAGAGGCGCTGGGGTTCCTGCTACACGCATAGTGTATAGTTAGTGTGTGTGTGTGGTGTGCACACATCACGTGTCTGTTGGCCAGAGGGCCATGTTAGGTACATGATACTCTGGTCTACCCTGATCCATCACTCCTAGCCTTATTCTCCTGAGACAGGGTCTCTCATTAACCCTGGAGCTTGACGTGTTTTGGCAAGACTGACTGACTGGCCGGCAAGCCTATTGATTCTCTTGTCTCAAATCAATCCTGAGATCTTCCTGTTCCCAATCTGGTACTGGGGTTCCAAGCATGTACCCCCATACCTGGGTGCTGGAGATCTGAACTCAGGTCCTCATGATTGTACAGTGAATGCCTTTACACCCCTCCCCAGCTGACTCCCCCACCCCCAGACTCACAGCCTCCTTTCAAATTACAGCCATCAGGTAGAGGATATAGAGGGCGGGTTGGTGTATACTATCTCCCTGGAGTAGTCCCCAAGTTTGAGAGAAGCCAGTGGTTGCTAATATATTAAATAATAAACCTTGTCTGCCTCCTACGAACTTGGTCTGCTGAATACCATATTCCATATCCCCCCTCTCCTTCTGAACCAGAGCCGTGAGTTGGAGTATTTGATTAGCTGAGACACCTCATTACAGCACCCATTATAACACCTCTACGTATTCCTGTTATAAGCATCACTTGAGGACTTGGCCTGGCTGTTTGCAGTGCTTGTCCCAAAGTTTTAGCACCTCAAGGTGACTGCCATCCCATAGCTTACTTGACACCCAGGCACCCAAGCACAGCTCCCAAAAGCTTTCCCCCACCTTTCTTCTCCAGCTGGTCACCCACAAGAGTCGATCTGAGGCGCAAAAAACAACCCATGTGTACAAAGCAAGTGTACACTGACCAAATGTTTGTTTGTTTCTTTCTTTCTTTCTTTCTTTTTTTAGTATTTTGGATTTGGTTTTTCCGAGACAGGGTTTCTCTGTGTAGCCCTGGCTGTCCTGGAACTCACTCTGTAGACCAGGCTGGCCTCAAACTCAGAAATTCGCCTGCCTCTGCCTCCCAGAGTGCTGGGATTACAGGCGTGCGCCACCACCACCCAGCATAGACCAAATGTTTCTTAAACCCCTCAGCGTGTTCTTAAGATTGATCTGAGCATTGGAAGACAACTGACAACAGAACTGAGAGTCACACACACAGCCACGGAATATACACTGAGTTCTCTCATCCAGCACTTTACATTCATGTGGGCCATGAGTTGGGTACTGTTTTTATTAAGGTTTATTGGGTGCCCTCCGAAACCTGACCCTCCTTTAACAAGGATTTGGCCTTACTTCACAAACTAATCATACACACACACACACACACACACACACACACACACACACACACGTTCCTGTCAAATAGTAGAAACAAACAATCCCCTCAGAACTATACAAGGCAAGGAAGACAGCCTGGTCTTTTATAACAGCTTTAGATTTTTTATATCCAGTTATTTGACTGAAGAGAGGTATGGACCCCTGAAGGAAATACAAAAGTGGCCAGTTTGGGGATTTTCTTTCACTGGATAGAAAGCTTAAAAAAAAAAAAATCAAGCTTCCTGGGTCAGTACTAGGTGTCAGCCAGCTCTGTGGGTATGGTAATCTTAGAGGAAAGGAAATTCCATTTATACGGAAGTAAGTAGTCGCCAATGATACAAGGTAAGAAACTGGGACCAGGTTATCAGACTCCAGACACCCAGTGCCTAGCCAGCATCCTCTACCTGAAGCCAGAATGCTCATTCTGATGCTAACATGAAGGCATTTATGTTTATTTGCATTTTTACATTTTTTTATTTTAATGTATATAAGTAAGCTGTCTCCATGACACCAGAAGAGGGTGTCAGATCATATTACAGATGATTGTGAGTTACTATGTGGTTGCTGGACCTGAACTCAGGACCTCTGGAAGTATAGCCAGTCCTCTTAACCAGTGGGACATCTCTCCACCTTCATGTTTTTTACATTTTTTTTTAAATGCCTTAAATTAGACAGTGTTAGTCTAACACTCCTGTCTCTTTCCCCCAGGCACACACTGAAGAAAAGGTTGGAACTGAATAAGGGAAGTGTGTGTGTGCATGTGTGGTGTGCACCTTAGTAAAATCCACACCTCATCTGGCATAACACTAGCTATGTAGGGGGAGTTTAGTGGTTTGCCGTCAGCCAAAGTAACTCTCACTGTGAGATTTGTTACAAATATTTGTTATTTATAACAAATAACAAAGTAACTCTCACTGTGAGATTTGTTATGAATATTTGTTATTTATAACAAATAACAAAGTAACTCTCACTGTGAGATTTGTTACAAATATTTGTTATTTATAACAAATAACAAAGTAACTCTCACAGTGAGATTTGTTACAAGTATTTGTTGTTTATAACAAAGCTAGTAAGCTTCCTTAGTGGCCTTGCCTGGCCTTTGTGGCACATTATCCCCATGCAGCTTTTTGAGAAAGGCTGTTGTCTTGTTTACTGATTTATTTCAACATTCTAACCAAGCTCCTGTCAAGTGGTAGCATCTAGTGCTGAACAGAAAGGGCTCCTTCTGATATTCCTCGCCCTAGCTCACTCCTCATGCTGTGCTGTGTTTTTGCAAGCTGGTGCTGAGGATGTATGTGAGAAATACGAGGGATTGAGTCTGGGTTCAAGGAACCGCCCTCTGAGGCTCTGCCGTTAGAGCCTGCCCAGCACCAACATGGTTGGACAGGAAAGGTGCACGCTGGTGACATTATGTGGCCCTGATTAGAGAGCACACCTTTGATATTGAAGCCAGCCTGCACCACCTGGTGATCAATGACCTTTGGGGTTTTGGACTGAGGGGTGCTAACTGAAAGTCCACTGTCAACAGAAGCTGGACTTCATTCTTGTAATGTCTATGAGACTTGAAGTTTCAACAAGAAACAGGATGCTATTGCCTCTACTGTGTGTGTGTGTGTGTGTGTGTGTGTGTGTGTGTGTGTGTGTGTAGCAGGACATTTAGACAGAAACCCAGACAGGGACAGAAACTTACCCAAGGTCAAAGAGAAACCAACCAATGGAGACCGCCTTTAAAGCAAGGGCACTGATTGTAAAGCTCTGACCTCTTGACCATATACTGTTTTATTTAATGTATGGTTTCTTTAAGATGCTCTTTTCAGGCTGGGCTGGTGTAGCTGGGTGGTAGCGTAGTTACTTAGGATGCCCAGGCCCTAAAATCAACCCCAACACAGCCAAACCCAAAAAAACCTTCCCTGCAAATCTAAACAGACAAAAAACCATTTAGGACCTTCTGTAATTGTTTTTTGCCCCAGGCCATAAAAATGGATGATATTTGCACGTATTTCTTGGAGAAAATTAATTTTTTTTCTAAAGTTTCATTTTATGTGTATGTGTATTTTGCATGTTGGAACATATGTGCACCTTGTGGGTGCCTGGTGCCTGCAGACGCATAAAAAAAGCACAGGACCCCTAGGAATTGGAATTACAGATGGTTGTGAGCTGCCATGTGTGTGCTGGGAATCGAACTTGGGTCCAAGTACTCTTAGCCAGTAAGCCACCTCCTCAAGCCCTGGAAGAACAGGTTTTTTTTTTTTTTTGTTGTTGTTGTTGTTGTTGTTTGTTTTGTTTTGTTTTTTTGGATTTTTTTTTTTTTTTTGAGACAGGGCTTCTCTGTGTAGCCCTAGCTGTCCTGGAACTCACTCTGTAGACCAGGCTGGCCTCAAACTCAGAAATCCGCCTGCGCCTGCCTGTGCCTGTGCCTCTGCCTCTGCCTCTGCCTCTGCCTCTACCTCTCAAAGTGCTGGGATTACAGGCGTGCACCACCACTGCCCAGCTAACAGTTTTTTAAAATAGTAAAGAATCACCTCACATCTAGGCAGTCATGCTGGTGACAGTTTGTGGCCATGACAAAGTGGATTTGGAAAAGCCCACGAGGCCTCAACTCTACACAAAGAACCACACGCAACTGAGGCAAGCTGGTGAGAGAGAGGTGGCCTTCCCCAAGGAAGTGTGCAACATTGGCTGTCCATGCCAGGTGGTCAGTCCTGAAAGCATACATACAAGTAACATTATATACACAGTAGGTCATATTTAAGAATATAGATGCTGGGTGGTGGTAGTGCATGCCTTTAATCAAGGCACTTGCAAGACAGAGGCTGGCCTATCTCTGTGAGTTTGAGGCCAGCATGATCTACAGAGCAAGCTACAGGACAGCTAGGGCTACACGGAGAAACCTTGTGTCATAACCAACCAACGAACAAACAAAACCAACAGGATTATCTATATATATCTACCTCCATCTCTGTCTAAGTCTCTCTGAAATAACAAAGAGGCCATGAATTTGAAGGAGAGTGGGGGAGGGCTTGGAGGGAGGACAGGGAAGGGAGAGACATTATTCTATCATCACATATCTTGTAAGATAAAGATGCCAGAACGCCACGCCTCCTCATGTGTGTCACTCTGTGGCTGCAACTTTCACAAGCTACATTGACTCCAGTCACTTTAATACCTCAGGATAGTAGTTTTAGACAAATGCCAGACTTTGGTATCTGTTCTCTAAAGAGCTGGTCATTTTCTTCTGAATGGACAGTTCTCAAGTAAAGACGTGGCTAACAAGTGTTGGAAGGAATGCACAACGTCTCCAGTCACTGGAGATGCAAATTAAAAGCAGGATAAAACATAACCCCCAGTCAGAGAGGTCATCATCACAAAAGATGGAAGAGAAATGGTATCAGGGATGTGCAGAGAGGGGGATCCCATCACATGCACTGTTGGGGGTAATGTAAATCCCTTCAGCCACTGTAGACATCACTAGGAAAGTTCCTCAAAAAGTGAAAGTAGAACTCTAGGTTGGGGGATGGTTTTATGCGCTGTGTATTCTAACTGCTATGCTCAGAGATCTGGTTGTAGTCTCAGTCCAAGACCCTGTGGATGCCTGAAATCACACAGAGCATCAAACTCTATCCACAAACACACAGATACCCTCACAGTTGATCTGATATGGTGGTTGTGATGGTTTGTATATGCTCGGCTCAGGGAGTGGCACTATTAGAAGGAGTGGCCCTGTCAGAGTAGGTGTGTCACTGTGGTGTGGGATTTAGGACCCTCATCCTAGTGCCTGGAAGCCAGTCTTCTCCTAGCAGCCTTCAGAGGAAGATGTTGAACTCTGAGCTCCTCCTGCACCATGCCTGCCTGGATGCTGCCATGCTCCCACCTTGATGGTAATGAACCTCTGAACCTGTAAGCCAGCCCCAATGAAATGTTGTCCTTTGTAAGACTTGCCTTGGTCATGGTGTCTGTCCACAGCAGTAAAACCCTGACTAAGACAATGGTTCATTTGTATTATAAGTTATAGACCATGATTGAGAGAATCCAAGACAGGAACTCAAGGCAGGGGCATGGAGCCTGGTACCAAAGCAGAGAGCAAAACAGAATGCTGCTATCATCTTGTTCCCAAGCTCCTGTTCAGCTCTCGTTCTTATATAGCCCAGGCTCACCCACATCAATGATCAGTCGAGAAAATGTACCACAGACACATCCACAGGCCAATCTGATGGAGGCAGTTTCTCAATGGAGGATCCCTCTAGTGTCGAGCTGATGACCGAGATTAGCCACCAGAGAGGACTACTTAATCACTAATGGGCAAGATGAGCTGGGGATGAGAATAGACTGGGAACTGGGAGGACCCACCTCCTAGGTGGGAGGGTGTGAGATTTCACCACGCTACTGAGTACAGCAGTGTAAAATTTGCAGTCTGAAGAATGTTTTGTTTTTGGAGTTTCCCATTAAAGAGCTTCAGACTACCCTTGGCCACAGGCAATTGAAACTACAAAAAGTAAGAACACAGAGGGGATGGCATCGCTGAGCTTGTAGAATAGTCTTCTATCTCAACGTCTCATTAAATGGCAATTAGTGCTGGTATCTGGTGAAGTCAGGGTATTTGGGAATCACGAATAGAATATAGGTTCGAAGGAGCTTCCTATGACATCACACAACCCCATCAATCAAGTCCAGTCTCAGAGTTCACTGACAGACACCTGCATCTGAATAATTTCACTGAGGTTGCAGAGAATGACCTTCTCCTGCCTGGCCCTGGCCCTCTTACTTACTAGCTAGAATTACTTCATAAAAACAGAGTGTGTTCTTCAATTAGCATTGTCTGATTAACACGGCTGGTACAGGAGAGGCAGAATGAATGCTAATTTCAGTTTCAGAATGGAAAATTACTTGGTCCTGTGGAGCGTCCCACATTTGTTGAGTTCAAGTGTTTTGGTATTCTTTTGGATGTGCAAAGGCATTTGCATTTTGGAAAGGCGGGGTCTTTTTTTATGTTACCCCATGATCCTTTCCTTAGGACCTACCGATGAGCCTTGGACAGTTCCTGTCCCCCTTCTGGTATCAGCTACCACCCCTCCAACACCCCGCATTTTTGACTAGAAGGGAAGTTTCTACATTTTATTCTCAAGAGGAGAAAAAGAAGAAGGTCAGAAAAGGGAAGACGACAAACAGCCAATGCTGACAGACTGGCAGTCCAGGGGCCGTTTACTGGTAGGTGAAATCTCTGTTCTTGAGTTGCCTGCCTGTGTGCTGCTCCTGGGCTCTGTGGGTATTTTATCTTTGACTCATTTTCTTCTCTGTTTGAGCCACATCTTCTGTGTGATAGGTAACGTTCCTGTGGAGGGACCATAGCTCCAGCTCCTAACCAGCAGTGTGTGGCTTTTTAACTCTATGTTACTTGCAATAAGATACACTGTTTAGCACTTTGGGCTCCCTGATTGGCTGAGCAAGGAAATCAACACCCTTAACCAGAATCCTTGCATTTGGAAAATGTACCAAGAGTTGGGAGATTTTTCTTTGCTTAATTGGCTTGTGACTCTTAGGTATCTGCTCTAAAGGCCAGAACCTGGGAGGGGCTTGTGTTTTGAATGAGAAAGGCCCCCAAAGACTCAATGATTTGAATACTTGGTCACCAGGGAGTGGCATTATTTGAAAGGATTTGGAGGTGTGGCCTTGTTGCTGGAAATGTGTCATTGGGGGCTGGCTTTGAGGTTTCAAAGATCCCATTCCAAGCCCAGAGCCTCTCTTCCTTCTGCCTGCGGATCCAGATATAGAACTTCCGCCTTCACCTGTTTCTCCAGCACCACGTCTGTCCGTGTGTTGCCATATTCCTTGACGTGATGACAACGGACTTCTGAAACTGTAAGCAATCAAGTCCCAATCAAATGTTTCCCTTTGTCAAGTTGCTGTGGTCATGGTGTCTCTTCACAGCAATAGAACACTGACTAAGTGCTAAACAACTATTGACACCCAAAACTGCCACTGTCAGCCAGTTAACTAGAACACTAAAGATGAATTAGCTCACAAGCCTCTGAGTCCAGGATACCGGCCAAGCCCTTTGCCTTTCAACAGCTTTACATATGATGCTTCTCGATGGTAAACTGTTCAGGACGAGGGGCTACTAACTGCTCTAGCATAGAAATAAAGGTTTCTGTGGGAAGATGCCCTGGGGTGAGAAGATACTGAGTTTTAATAGCTGGCTGTTGCCTTTCCTAGGAAATTGCTTACGAGTAGTAAATTAACACAGATGAAGCTAATTGTTTCAAATTTACATAAAAGGCCCCAGAAATTTATAATACACTCATGGGAAACACAGTCTGGCTACTCTCAAAATAGCCACAATAACTCACACTACGAAGCTCTGCTTGCCTGGAGATTGCTGGTGCTAACTTCTGATTTATTTCTGGGCCTCCCAACCTTTCAAGGATTCTGAAGTTTTAGTCATATATCCTCCACACACAGACAAAGCCTTATCCAGGCACTTTCTCCAGTATGATTACTTCTGATCTTCCAACAACTCTGTACAAGAAAATCATTCTTTCTTCCAAAAATGTCATGAAGCTTTGAAGAAGTTGACAGAATGACTTGTTTTGATCTAATGCAACCACGCCAGGATTCAATACTGGAGCATCTGACCTCATTTGCTGGGTGTCTTCTACCAAATCATGATTTCTGTTTGGATACAGAATCTTCTCCATGGCTAGGCGGCCTATATTCCTTTTCAAAGGCCCAACAAACTAAAGATGAATCCTTTATCAGGGTTGCAGTATTGCTTCTCATTTGCGCCCTCTTGTGGCCTCTGGAAACATCACACAAAATTCTGCTCGGAAGATGGCTGTCTTTTTTTTTTTTTTTTTTTTTTTTTTTTTTTTCTTTTATTTTTTTTATTATTCGATATAATTTATTTACATTTCAAATGATTTCCCCTTTTCTAGCCCCCCCACTCCCCGAAAGTCCCGCAAGCCCCCTTCTCTTCCCCTGTCCTCCCACCCACCTCTTCCCACTTCCCCGTTCTGGTTTTGCTGAATACTGTTTCACTGAGTCTTTCCAGAACCAGGGGCCACTCCTCCATACCCAAAACATAATCCACACATCAAATGAGGTACAAGAAGAAAGGAAGATGGCTGTCTTGAAGCTGGTTTTACCGTCTCTTCTTTCTAGCCCAATGTGAATACAGGCTATCTTGTAGAATCTCTATTAGGGAGAGGCCTGGGGGTGGGGGGAGCTGGGACTGAGGTATTAACACAGTAGCAAGGTTTTTCTGTTCTAAAGGAGCCAATGTATCTCTTGATACAAAGCCATGAACCAGGATAGATACAGTTCAATGGAGATCAGCCCAATTCTGTGACTTCACACAGTTGCTTCAAAGTCTACAGCCTGGGCAGGAGCTATGGCAGCTGGTAGCGAGGCCACTGAGATTCGAGTTCCGATCTGTTTTACATTTTTAAGCTAGACTACCTGCTTGTCTGAACTGTATCCACAGGTAGAGATCAGAAAGCCCATCGATGCTTTAACCAGAGCCAATTCATCCCCTTTCAAGAGCAACTGAGTACAGCACCTTGGTCAAGTCACAGTAAATGACAGTCACCCCGGAAGCAGTTCCTAAGCCCCGACAGCCTCCTCCTAGCTCAGTCTCAGTTGTTTTTTTCTAATCAAAGCAACACCTCTCTCCCAGCCACGATGCTGATTTCCTTGGAAGCCAACAAGCAGGCAGCTGGGATTACTCCTGGCAGCCGCTACCTGGGCAGCCATGTTCCTTTAAGCAAGGCCTTTCAAGCAATGCCAGCTTTGATGATGGGCCTACCTTACCTATCTTGGAGGGGAAAAAAGAAAAGAATAAAATCTAAGACTCCATCTTCCCAGCCAGCTCTTTAGCCCAAGAGGAAGCAGATCTTGTTTATATCCCTAGAAACTCCCAGGTTCCCAAACAAATTGGGTCAGAGAGGCAGCTGCTGCCTCCAGCAGGGGAGAACCCTTGGCAGAGGAGGAAAAGGGCCAAGGGCTTCTGATATTGCCTACTGCTGCTCCCTGGCGTCCTGTGGCACCGAGGGGTGAGAATCAAGGGAGAATCCAAGTGTTGGCTCTAGGCTGACTTCGTCCCGGCTGAGGGAGGCTGGCCCTTCTGAGGAACTGTGGTGCATGGACGCCTGCTTTCCTCATTTACCCCGGAGCACCTGAATAATGCATTTATTTCACAGGGAAATGGAGAGTTCAACTCCAGCCACGGGAGCTAATGGTCACGTAGTAATGGGCCGCCGTGTCTCTGGCCTTACGTCTTTGCCTCGGCTGCTTCTGAGCACGGGCCGTGGGCGTGGGCGTGCTGTTCCTGGTGTTACCTCATGGCGCTGGCACTCCACACTCAACCTCTGCTGCCTGGTTCTCCTGTCACTCCAGCCTGGCTTCTCCAGCTCTGAACCTTTTCCAGTTCCTCTCTAGGTTAAAGATGTCTAATTCCCCGAAGACCCACATAGGCCTCTTTGATTGAGGGACCAATTGTCAGCTCCTGTCAGAGGCACAAGGTCCGACACTGAGCCTGTGAGAAGCAAAGCCCAATGTTCCTTGCATGCATGGGGGAGGTGACATGCATGGGGGAGGTGACATGCATGGGGAGGTGACATGCATGGGGGGAGGTGACATGCATGGGGGAGGTGACATGCATGGGGGAGGTGACATGCATGGGGGAGGTGACATGCGTGGGGGGAGGTGACATGCGTGGGGGGAGGTGACATGCATGGGGGAGGTGACATGCATGGGGGAGGTGACATGCATGGGGGAGGTGACATGCATGGGGGAGATGACATGCATGGGGGAGGTGACATGCATGGGGGGAGGTGACATGCATGGGGGAGGTGACATGCATGGAGGAGGTGACATGCATGGGGGGTGGTGACATGCATGGGGGGAGGTGACATGCATGGGGGGAGGTGACATGCATGGGGGGAGGTGACAAGTTGGAACTGACCAGGGTCCTACTGAGCAAAGCACCCGTTGCCTTGATTTTATTTCCTCCTTGTAGACGGATTCCTGGAAACTGCCCAGTGCCTCAGATAAGGAAGGATCACTAAATCCCATCTTAAAGAGAGAAAAACCTAAGCCGTGGGCTATGCTGATATGCCTTTACAGACCACAATACTGCTGACAAGAGATGCGGCAAGGCTGTATGGAGGGAAGGTATAGAGTGCTCTTGCCCTAACCCGTGGACACTGGTGAAGCAGGCTGACCACCAGAGAACCCCGCATCTTAAACAAACACCCTATAGATAATATGAAATTCTACAACCTACAAATCAGTCATCACAGAGACATGCAGGGACATCGGGGATTCAGACCCATGACAGAAGGCATAAAGAAGATCAGAAATAGCAACAAGGCACACCGCCTTGAAAGCCCGTCTCATGGCACCTTTGGAGGTCATATGAGATATGGGATGTCACCTTCCTCGGACTGTAGAGGTGGACAGCTCACAAAACATGACAAGATACTGAGTGGGATCTGCCTAGCAAAAGTGCAGGGGACTCCTGAGTCACCCTTTGGAATGGACAGCATGACAAGGGCAGTCCCTGGGCAGAGGTGCCGTCTGAGACCCCTTATGTCACCGACTGATAAGACACCTCTTGATTGCTCTTTAAAGGACCTTTGAACTTTGTCCTTGCTGTCATCCGTGGTCACTGAAGTGAATTTAAAAAGCCTTTTTTTTAAGCATGAGCCATTTTTTCCACATTTGTTGTTGTTGTTGATGTTTGTAAGGTTTAAAAGGATAGAACTGCGGCCATTGGAACGCATGCATTTTGAGGATCGCCAGGGACATTGTTTAATTGGGATGTGCAACCCAAACTCTACCTTGTCATCCTAACCAATGTTCCCTCGTAAGTGTTCACGCTGTTGTCTGCCCTCGGCGTCACAGGGCATAATCTGGCTGCCAGGCTGACACAGTGACAGGCAAGGAGCCTCCATTTCTGAGTGAACCCAGTCTCCTGGCTTTGCTGTCTGCCCTTGCTGGCTGCAAGTCTTAAGTCTTACGGCACTCACTCAGGTTTAGACAGACCGGAAGTAAGTCTCTGAACGATGCTGACTGTACCTGGGAAAATGGGCGTCGTGAGGTCTCCCTCCCCTGCCAGCAGGTGCTCCTGCTCCATCTTTTTGAAGTGAGGAAACCCAGACCCCTACTCTAGACTTCTGAAGGGAAAGGAGCCCAGGAAGGCGGAGCTACAGATAATAGCCCACGTTCACGCACGACTGAGTGAGCTGTTTTTAGCTTCCAGTGATTTCTACTGCAGGCAGTCCTGAGCCAGCAGCTTGGAGGTCTGTGCCTGGCAGGCAGACTCTAGTAATCCACCCGGGTGATTTCAAAGAGTTGGTGAAGAAGAATATTTGCCTTTCATCTTCCTCCCCCACCCCCAGGGCCACGCCCATTCCTAACTAGGGGGCGGGGCTACAAAAGAATCTGGCTTCAACCCCAGTGATACCTGAACGAGGAGCAAGGCAGCAGGCACCCCACTGGCTCCCTTCTGACGAAGGCACTGCAAGCTTGGCTGAGGAAAAAGCTGAGGCTCTAGCACTGCCTCAGAGTGACTCAAATGTTCTGGTGCTGAGCCCTCAACAGCCTTATGAATGAAAAAACAAAAAACAAAAACCAAAAAACCCTGGGAAACTATTTTAAGAATCCTTCTGTCAAGAGACATAGACAAATAGCTGCATACAATTGAGTGCTACACTCCTGTTGGAAATCATGCACGACAGGGTACCAGTGAGTGTCCACAGGAAATCATTTTTAAAGTTCAACTGGGCTGAATGCAAGGAACGCGCCATCTTGTAAAAGAGGTTTGTTTTTTTTATTTTATTACTTTTTTGTTTGGTTTGGTTTGGTTTGGTTTGGTCCCTGAAGGTGTGGATGGAAGTGAAGCTGTGATTCATTACAAAAGTAGATCGAGTGGCCACCAAAGGATGCTTAAGATTCCGAAGGGGAAGGAGGACAGTTATCAGTGCAGCACAGCTAAGATCACACGTCCCTTATCTACAAACACAGAGAGAGAGTTTGTGATAAACTGCCGCAGAAAACATGGCTTATTTTAAAGATAAAACACAAAAGCTCCAGGGCCCGAAATGGAGAGGTGGACAGTGTCCCCTCTCCATCCACCCTTCTGTGTCTGCGATTACGATTACATTAGAATAATACCCAGAACTAGCAAGACTTCTGACCATGGTTCTCAGTCTTTAGACCTCAAGAGAATCCACTGACAGTGTTGCTAAAATGTAGGTGTTCCTGGCCCATGGTCCCTGAAAACACAGAGATTCTGTATTTTAACTCCATGGTGATGGTCATGTCTCATCTAGAACCCAAACAACTATCTAAAGTTTTGCTCTTCAGACTGTTTTCTGAGGTTTATTAGTAACTCTTGGAATTAGTTCAGTGCCGTTGGTACTTAAGAAACAGCAACAGCAAAAATGTCAGTGTGTACTGGGTGGTGAAGGTTGGATTCATTCATAGGAAGGCACTGTGTACTGAGGTTAGGAGCTCAGCATGCACTGGCTTTGAGAAGGGTGGAGAAATAGGAGTCCACGGTAGATCCAGCGCCTCTGTTTACCACACCATCACACCGAATGCCGAATCACTCCAGCCCTGGTTTCTTCCCACCTGTACAGACCAGGAAAGGAAGTGCAGTGGAGTGTCTATTTTCTCCTGAGCATCAGAAATGGTAGCTAAGGAGTCTGCCTTCATTGATGAATGAATGTGGACAATGTATGACTAAGTGGGAGAAACGAAGGCATAGTGGATGAGGAACGGACCATTTAGAGCTCAGACTTTTCTAAAGGATTGAAGGACGGGGTAGGGGTGGGACTGGAGGGGGAAGAATATAGGTAGGAAGTAGGGAATAGACAATGGGATAAGAGCAAAGAGCCAATTGAGACATAATTTTATGTCACCGTGGCCAACTTTAAAGCAGGATGCATTTCAATTTACTGTGTCCGTTTCTACCTATCGAGTCTTGGGGGGGGGGGGGGCGCCATGTTGATTCTGAGTCTGCCGTGAGGCTGAACATCGTGGTTGCCAGAGACCAGACACAGAACATACTAAGTGGACACAAAGCTGGAGATGAGCTCAGTCTGGTAGTATGCTTGCCTAGCATGCATGAAACACACAGGCTGGCCGCTAGCACCACAGAAAACCAGCAATGCTGACACACACTTGTAATCCGAGCGCCCATAGGTTAGAGGCAGGAAGGCCCGATGTTTAAGGTTACAGAATGAGTCTGAGGCCATCTTGGGCTATGCAAGAGCCTGTCTCAAAAGAAAAATATCAAGATAAGATGTACCCTTCAAAGACACCTCTCCCATTTAACTAGACTTCCCCTTCCATAGTCCTACCACCTCCCTATAACTTATTCAAATTTCGAACCTATGAATGGATCACACCATCCTTTAAGCCAGAGCTGCCATTATGTAACTGATGGAAATGTCTTTGAAATGCCCAGAGGGTGTGTTTTTTAAGATCCTAGGCATCTCTCAATTCCTTCAGGATTGACCACCGCAGTCGAGAAACTAACAGACAAGCTAACACTCTCTTTTGTATGCGGTAATGTTAGTGGCCTGCCTCCAGGAGGCAGAGGGCTCAAGCTTTTGACTTTCCTTTTGTTAACAATGACACGGAGTTCTCATTAACTTTTATCTATCCAACCTCTCTTGAGTCAACTTCTAGTGAGAAGGATAACCTGGACATGAATGGGTCCAAACTTAAACCCAGTGGCAAACAACCACCCGAAAGACAAACAGAAAAGCAACAGTGTGACATGATTAGTTGGTTGATTGTCAGGAGCCCCACTGCTAAGTTTGATAGCCCTTAGCAGCAAATCAACCCTGGGTGCAAAATGGTGGACTCAACTTTGTCAGGACAGCTTTCTCCTCTCTGGTGACTGGGGAGGGGGGTCACAGGGCTGAGACCTCACCTGAGGAATGTAGTCTTGCACCTGAGATTCTTGGGATGCCTCCCCATGCTAATGAGGCGTCTCAGCACCTTAGCCTCAGCCAATGACCTTTGTCCACCCTAGATATTCTCATCCCCTTCCCCAAAACTACATAACCTTTGGCTCACCCTGAATAAAGTACAAATCCACCCCAACAAACAAATATACACAAGCTAAGATCTTCTTAGAGAGCTGCTTCATTGAAGATTGTCGGCGAAGGCCTTTGTCTAAAAGAACTGTAACAATAAGAGTCTCAGAAAAGCACCCCCATGCCCCCAAACTCTCCCGCCCCCAGCATTCACTCCCAGCCAGATCAGGATCCTGCAGAACTCCACCTGTTCCAGGCTCTGACTCATCTTTAACGCCCAGTGGGCAGCGGCATCCGAACGCCCTAAGCAGAGAACATGGCGCCCCAGCTGGACCCCAAAATGCAGACCCAAATGTTGGTAGTGTCTTGGGAGGCTGTGGAAACTTTAGAAGGTGGTGCCTAGCTGGAGAAAGCTGGTTGGTGGGAATGGGTTTTAAGGAGCATATTATCACCAATTGCTTCCTGAATGGTTCTCTGCTTTCTAGTCCAAGATGTAAAAGAAAGCTTCTCCGATTTGTCATACCTACTGAAAACGGGCTGCACTCTCTGAATCCATGAACAAAACGGAATCTTTCCACAACCTGGGTCCATCAGACATTCCATCACAGCAATGAAAATGAACTAAATCAATATGCCAGCACACTTTCCTACCATGTCAGGTGCCCAAAGATGCAAATAGTGAGGTCAGTTTTGTTGTTAATGACCATTTCCTTCTCAACTCCTAAAGTGTACTAAGTGGCAAACACATTGACAGCTTATCAGCATAACCAAATTCAGCCAAAGGCACCTGAGACGTTCTCAGATGCTTTCCAGAGAACTCTGAAGCATGTGCCTACAGGCTCCATCTTAAATTTTAAACTTTAAATGCTTAAGGAAGCTCTACTCTTAGAGCACTACTAAGTTTCTGAGAGCCTCATCTTATTGGGGATTAGTTTGGAAGACAGTAAAGCTATGGGACAAATGTACATAGAACCATATTCAGGGGAAATGACTGAAAAGGTGGTGGAAAAGCAATGTGGTATTTATCAGACTGTGGTGATCCATTTGTACCCATGATCACCAATTCACACTGGTGCACAAATGTGCCAACTGGTCTACCTGCTGCCATCTGTTAGATTTGAGATAGAGCCCCCCCCCTTATAAAATAAAGTCTGTATTTTAGCACAGCCCCACTAAAATTTTTTCAGTTATAACAATATCCACATCTAGCTTACTGTCATTATGTTTTGCTGAATACTTTCTTGCAGGAAGCACAGGGAGACAGAGCGTTTATGTTTCTGGGTCATAAGTAATTGCCTTAGAGGAAATAGCTTCATTCCAGAAAGAAAAAGAACAACAACAAGAAGAAGATAATTTCATACTGCAACTTTCCTTATCTTATGAATGATAAGTGACTACTAAAAATGACTATCGTGAAGGCTAAAACATACAACAGATGGAATTCAGTAGGTACCCAGTGTGTGATGGCACCATTTCTCTTTGAGGCTAAAGGAGGGGAGGTAAACATTGAGAATGCTTTTCTCAACCTGGGTAGAAACAGAGAAGGGGGAAGGCAGCATTCACACCCCACCCCCAAGGAAATTAGGAAGATGGGCTTCTTCTTGGCACAGCTGAATTAACATTGACCATGTAGCCTTTGCGATTTAATGGCCAGGGATTTCCTATGGTGTGACGGTAAAAGCCAACCTGTGAGGTAGGATATGTGAATTACCAAGCAGATGTACCCAGGACAAACAAACAAGCTCAATGTGTAATGGGGGCTCAATGCCTGAAACATCTTTGCCTTTCTGAAGCTCTCTGGATGCAAAGAACCCTGGTCATATGAGAATAATTTTATTCCCGAAATACACCATGGATGGCATTTCTTTTGCACATGTTTCTTTCTGTGCTCGGGATGCCTCTCCACCCTCCACCTCCTCTCACAGTCAATGCCTATGTCTAGGAAGCCTTCCTATTTCCTTTACAGTAGGTACAGTGCCACCTCCTGCACTCTAGGGCTGCTCAGGCGGGCTGCCATTACTGTACTGATTCTCAGCACTATTTCCTAGATATCTTACCACTGGTCTCTCATTTCCCCATGAGTGGATAGTACATCCTTTGAGGGAAAGTACACACAGTATCCACAGTCGATGTGCCAATGGATTGGATGGCCGAGTGATAAAATAAAGGACCAGGTACAGCATAGCTCACTAAGGCATCTTTCCCTGATCCATCATACCCTGTGAGCTACAAAACAAACAACTATGTTTCACAGGCTAGTTAGGAAAAGTGAAATCTCCATAGGAAAAGCGACCTGTTAACTCCTTTCAACCTGACACTAATATGCTCCATACACATACAAATGTCTCACTTAAACGCTGTGGGTGGCTCCAAAGTGTGTCAAAGTGTGAGAGCAAGTTTTCTCTGTGAAGTGGACAATACTATAGTCCAACATGGAGCATAACTCTGCCCTGGCCCAGGAAATCAAATGTTTTGAAGAGCATTTCCTGTCTAGTGTAGGTATATGATTGAACAGGAAGCCTGTTTTTCAATGAGCTGTAAGCCTCTTGTCAGTGAAGCGACGGACAAAAGATGCCTAGGAACTCCTTCCCTCCCTTCAATGAGAAGAGACTCATTCATCAAAGCACCACGTAACACTGGAATCTCACATTTTTGGGGTAAGATTCTGACCACTTTTTGATAAACACATCACCTGAAAAATCAATCTTCCCCGCTCTCCAGGATAATCCTCCTAAGGGACATGCGTTACGACATAAGTCTCTGAAGCTCTGCCTTTCAACTGTGGGTTTTCTCTTCTGCTGAGCCCACAGGAGAAGTCACAGCTGAGCCTGCATCAGCGAGTCACTGTCACGCAGAATGGCTGCTGCCTTGGATGACAGGGAAGGAGGAAAGGGTCTACTAACCTTGTGGAGCTCCACGGGCGTTGGGGACATGATCTCCTTTATTTCTTGCTTCATTTTCCGCAGGGTTACAGACTTTCTGCCCACATCTGAGGGCAGGGTGTTGCTGCGAGTTGTTTGGCTATAGTGTGGCCGTGAACTGCTCCGTTCCTGGAAGCTGGCCTGTCGCCCCAGCTGACTGCGAGCTGTTGGAGCCTCATGATTCAAACTCATAGTGCTCCCCGACATGATTGTCGCCTGCGGCATCGACAATTTTCAGAAATGATTAGACCATGGATACGGAAAAGGTTTGCTTGCTCAACATTAAGCACAAGTCTCCTTCTGCCCAGTCAAGATACGGTGTCTTCAGGGCAGAGCTAAAGGCTGGAGAATGGATGCACTGGCTGAACTGTGAAAGTCTGGGGCATGCTTGGCAATTTTATTTAGAATGTGCATCTCAAATCCAATGGAAGTATTTAAATCCCTGAGTTTATTTAATCAAATACCACCCCTAGCAATGCTGAGGCAAATTGAAAGGTTCCAACATTAGTTGACTGCAAACTGTGTTTGAAGCAATAACGTCCCATAAGAGCCACCTTCAGGGATTCTCATAGACATGACCGGAGAGCTTCCCCGTGGAGGCCAGGCTGCTGCTCTCTGTAATGATTCCTCTGACTCCAACAGAACAAGCCGTAGGGTGGGATGAGATTACTGATGCAGAGGCAAAGGGGTCTCCTAACACTTCCTGCCTGGCACTGCCAAGAGCAGCTTCTGGCCCGGTGACCTGCCCAAGATGTGCATAGACACATCTTTTAATATTCATCAGCATTTTGGCTTCTACATCTCAGGGCACAGACAGTGTTTCTTAGAAACAGGTCTTTGTGTAATACTCTTGGGAAAGTTTTTTTTTTTTTTTAAATTATATTTTTATATTGGATTCAACCATTTGCTCAAAAACTATGAGACTTGAATTAGATTTTCCCAGTCAAAGGGAAGTCTATTCAGTTTTAAATATATACCTTGAATAGTAAGCAATGGGAAGATCATATCCCAGATGACCAGATCTCAGAACTGGACCGACAAAGGATTTGAAGGCAGTATCATGAATAGAATGGACATTTCTCATGTTAGAGGATGCCCAGATTCTAAAAATAAGACTGTATGGCCAGTTCTATGTTCCTTACATGATGCTCATATATATACATGTTACACTGCTAAACATGCCTGAGAATATCGTTGCAAAAGCCACAGAGCTTGATTGATTGAGCTCTTTGAATAGATTCACTAATTTAAGTCCATAAGTCTATAAGGTAGGCACGTTGTCTCACTGTATAAAGAGACTGGAGCACAAAGAATTTCACTTGCCCGAGATCATGCACATAGTAATTGAACCAAGGGCACTGCCTGCAACTATTCATTAGAGGGAACACTGCAAAGAGAGCTGCATTTTTAATCTGTTGCCTCTGGAAGAGTTTACAACCCTCAGGTGATGCTTGGTTTATAGGTGCACCACTAAGAAAGCAGTTGCACAATGGCCAAGTATTGACATAAATAGTCATGGCTCTAACAACGGTCTGAAAAAGAAACAGAACCAACAAACACATTTTAACTGGACCACATATACCACAGATGCTTCTGAGGATGGGATTTCTAGCTGTTGCAAAGTCCTTACTGATTGCTGAATGCTGCATATAGAGTACCGCTTAATACTCCATCACCTCATAGGTAGGTGTTAAAGGCTTTACTCCATAATGGGCAGGGAGAGAAGAGGCCTATGGGTAGGTTCTAACACCTGGTAAGAGTCTGGGAACCCCAGAAGTCTGGTTGCAGTCTTATTCCTTGGCCAGCAGGTTCTGTGGCTTCTCCTGTCACTCAGAACTTCCCCTTTTAAATAAAAAAGCCTTCAATATTTAAGCAACTGTAGGCATCCATAATATGGCATATTTCTGATAGATATCTTTTTTTGAGGTTGATTGACACTTCCCTGATGGTCAGCTGTGCCGGTGTCATGGATACTTTTCATTTGATGGTGCTTATGTAAGTCGCTTCTACATTTAATCTGTGGTAACTGACTGCACCCAGTGATTGTTTTTTCGGCAATGGTGACCACCCATTCATTATTCTTACCTCCTTAGACT
Organism: Apodemus sylvaticus; assembly: GCF_947179515.1. Taxonomy (NCBI): domain Eukaryota; kingdom Metazoa; phylum Chordata; class Mammalia; order Rodentia; family Muridae; genus Apodemus; species Apodemus sylvaticus. The sequence continues at coordinate 13,399,294 of NC_067491.1, forward strand.
ACTTATCTGCTTTATTTATGTCTATTTTTTCCTTCTTATTTTTTTTTCTTTTTTGTGAGATCCACAGGAGGCATGTGGGAAGTAAAAGAATCACTGGGCCTGACAGCTGTGACTCTGGTTGAGCTGCCAGAGGACACTGAAAACGGGTTTACCAGGGTTCAGTGAGGGGAGGAGACACAAGAAGGGCTCCTCATCCAACTTTTCAAATTATGGCTGGGTTGCTCATTTAAACTGAAATCCAGTCTAATGAATAGCAATCTAAAAAAGGATTATAAAAGTTTAAATACAAAAATAAATATAATCCAGACATTTGGTTAATCTTTCATCCATTAAAAAAGTTAAAGTAGCATTAATTAAGTAACATTAAACTCAGTACTTGATTTTTATTGCATTTATTAAACATCAGGTTCTCTATTTTTTTTTTTACTTTTATTTGCATTGGTGTTGTACCTCCATGTATGTCTGTGTGAGGGGTCAGATCCCCTGGAACTAGAATTACAGACAGTTGTGAATTGCCATGTGGGTGCTGGGATTTAAACCCATGTTCTTTGGAAGAACAGTCAGTGCTCTTAAGCACTGAGCTATCTCTCCAGCCCCTTCAGGGGCTCCATTAATCATTATGTTAAGTATTAGATCACTATAATTCCTATGTTTTTTAAAGCATCTAATTTTTTTTTTTTGAGACAGGGTTTCTCTTTGTAGCTCTGATTACCCTGGAACTCACTTTGTAGATCAGACTGGCCTCAAACATGGAGATGCATTTGCCTCTAATTCCCAAGTGCTGGGAGTAGAGGCACTCACCACCACTGTCCAGCAATTCCTATGTTTTATATAAGCAACTGCTCATAAGAGAGCCTCAAAACTGCTTGAGGTCTTAGTTGGAGTTTTTAGCCTCGGGGAAGGCTATGCATTTTTTTGCAGTGGTAAAGTTGGAACTAAATTATTGCTTGCACCATGAAAATGATTAGTAAATTCTTTCAATCACAATCATTTTGGCTAATCCATATTTATAAATGTTTGCTTTTACATTTGGTGTTGAAGGTAGATTTTATCTGCAGGATTCTAGCTTCAACAGAAACATAACAGCTTTCCTAATCGAGAAAACAGAATTCACTTAAATCGGTGAAATTTTTTGTGATACTAGTGTAAATGTGGCTCTAATCTACGAACCTGTTGAGCATTCCTCCTAGTTGAGAATTTAACCTCTCTTTGGTCCAGCCTCTTTCCTTTCTGCATTTGTAGTTTTGGGGGACACACCACAGAAAGCCCAACAGAGGCATATGGAGGCTGTTGTAACACACTTCTGACCATTGTTTTCATGAGATAACTCTGTTTCCAGGCAACGGCCCAGGATCATCCTGCTACTTTTACAGCACCTACAGCATACTCAGTGTAAACAAAGCTATAAAAAGACTGAGTTTCACAAGGGAAATACATCAAAATGGGAAAGGCATGGGAAAGGCAAAGTAAGTTAGGTGAAGGCACTGCTCATGAGTTATGAATTATGTGCCTTATTCAGCCTGATCCATGACAGGCTATATGGGGGGGTGGTACAAGCTTAAATAAACCAGCTGACCCTTAAGAATTGTGCTCTTTCTGAAAATTGTATTTTTTTTTTAAAAAAAGAAATCAATGGTTCACATCTTAATTAAAATTTTATGAGTCTATCCATGCTCAGGCCCTTTAACTGTGCTCTGAAGCCAAAATTCATGCCAGGTAATACTACGGTGTCTATAAATCCAAACTACTGTTTTCCTCCAGATCTTTCTTGGCAGATTCACAAACATTAGAATCACATGAGATATCCACACATGCAACTGAGAAGCAGAGTAAGGTAAAGGTGAGTAACCGGTTTAGAATTGCAAGGTTCCACCCGGCTGGGCCATTCACATTCCTTAGAGTGACTTGGGGACCTCATAGGACAACCAAACAAAAGTGAGACTTTCACCACTTTACAGTTTACAGCTTGGAAACGCGAAAAGAACATAAAAGGAAACATTCCACGTGTTCCCAGACTAAGTCTGAACACTGCCAGCAGTTTCGTGGCTTGATTTAAAGAACTGCCCAGAGTTTCACTGTTCGTCAGATTCAGGTGACGTTAATATGGAATTAAATTTTCCAATGAACAGCGCAGCCAGCAGGGAGTAATATTTTTCCCTGCTTATCAAGTAGACTGGCCTTTTAAAACAGCCCTGTGATGATCAACTTAAGGGCAAAGCAAATTATAATTGTATTTCCTCTTATGTTCCTCGTAACGATTAAATTAATTTCTATACCAGGTACAAATGAAAACATGCCAAAGAAACCTTTCTAAAGCAGCTAAGAGAATGAAATGCACCACTGTTGGGGGACTGGGCTAGCTCCTTAGCGATTTGGTGGGAAACAGGTACAGTCAGGGTTAGCAGGGAGCCATGGCAAAAGCCACAAGTCAGTAAGAACTGCATTGGATAAAATCAAAATCAAACTGCTGTCCGGAAGGCAAGGGCGGGGGGAAGGCGGCTTCACAAGCAAAAGTAGAAACAGAAAAGGTAGCTACCAAGAGGGTCATGTTTCTCAATGACACACGCCTGTCAGCTTTCTCCTGTGGAAAGGGGTTAAAGCTTTTAAATGAACTGCTGTGATCAAAGCCAACGTAAAAGGACCAAAACAAAGGGATGTCGGGACAGTCATGAGAAACAGCAGGACCCAGGCTACCTCAAGCTCTCTCAGGATCCCCGACTGGCCGCAGGTCTCCAGGTCCTCTAGTGCTTGAGACCAGAAGTTTTCCTCTTGTTCAGGGTCGGCACTGTCGGAAGCCCCTGCGAAGCTGCCAGCAAGAAACACAGTCTGGGTTAAGGAAGATAGTTGGACAAACAGACAGAGATGCATGTACGCGTGTACACACATACACACACACACACACACACACACACACACACTGTATGGTTCTCTTTTCTGGTACTGGAGGCAGACACCTGTAACCCCAACACTTAAGAGTCTGTATCAAATGGAATTGTTTCTTCCCCCCCCCCCCCCCCCCCCCCCCCCCCCCCCCCCCCCCCCCGCTATCCCCGGGCAGCACGCATTTTGGAAACCTTCTACGTGGCTGATGTGGACGGTCAAAGTGGATCACTTCACCAAGTCAATGCTAACCAGAGTTGCCTGCCATCAGAGGTAGAGAAATGTGACTCCTCCCTAAGACCCGGAAGTCGCCCTGGACAGGCAGGCAGTGGGTGGACAACCTTACCCACTGGCTGTGGACCGATCCCAGTCTTCATTACTCAGGCCCACATCTGGGTACGTCTGGCTTCGAGCCTTAGGGACGGGGGACAGGCTGGTTCTTTGCTTCGGACTCCTCCAGTCATAGGTGCTGAAGTTGTACCCTGCAGTCTGAAAAGCAGAGCCTGAAACAGAAGCAAGGAGTTAGAGCTGGGCCTGAGGATTGTCTCATCTAATGAGATAATGACGTCACTGGCCAGCAGAAGGTCCGGTGGTAGAGTGACAGCTGGAACAATAGCATGCTCACAGTGGGACCTTTCCTGCATCTGATGCTCTGAGAGCTTTCTTCACAGCCACCTTTGGTCCTAATTATTTGCAATTAAAAGACAACGCTAAAGGCTTTGAAGAGAGGTTTCCAGTATCTAAGCCTTCCTGGGGATTCAATTCACAGTCAGTACTGTCTACACACCTCCATCTTTTCCCCAAACTGCCTTGGCTGCTGCAAGTCAGGGCTCCGGGAGCTACCGGTTCTCACTTCTCTCCTTTCCTTTCACAACTACTCCACCATCTTCTAATGAGAAGACTCATTTCTCATCTGATTTAAACTCTTGAGGGTACTTGGGCTGGAGGACAAGAAACCCCAGCCACCAAATCCAGGGATAAGTTTGGGAAAGCCCAGCTCCTAGGAGATGAGATTGGATCATCATTGAACAAGGCAGACTCAGAGCTGGGAATTTACCCCTCCATGTTTCCTCTCTACCTCTCTCTCTCTGAAAGTCAGAAGTAAGGGAGATGGCTGCGTGAGGTGTTTGGAGCATGATTGTGTTTATCTGAGTTGCAAACAGAGACTGACTTTTCAGACAGGGGGTTAAGTCTGAAAAGTTTGAAGGGAGAGGCAGTTAGAGAGTAATTGGGTTATCTAATAGACATCACCCCTGAATATGAGCTAAGTCTACAGTCCCAAGATTTTGACAATAGATCTAAAGGCTATTCACAACAAGGTATAAAGTTCATTCTTTGCAATTATTTGGAGGGAACTATTTATAACGTAACTTCAACTATGTGATGGAATGTGTAGTTTTTCAGTATAGGTTTGGGGTTCGACTGAAAAATCAAGGGCATATGTATAGGTCTGAGTCCACAGCTTAGATCATAATCATAATCAAATCACACATTTCTAGGCCATTTCCTCAGCCTGTGTATACACGCCCCTGCCCTCTCCTCCCCCAGCTTAATATCAGATGCGTGTCTTTCTGTATTTGAGGAATTCAACATAACAGCACTGAAACCCTATTTTCATCATTTGGGGCTAGAACCTGGGTCATAAAAGGTGCTCAAGGACAGTCAAATGAAAGTTTGAAGTTAGGATGTCAACATTCATTAATTGGGGTTAAGTGCTATGAAGACAGTGTTGACCAAACTGGAAAGAGGGAGGGAGAAGATATAGTCATAATAAGGAGGAGTGTTCTCAACCCCCAAATCCATCAACACGTTCTCTCTACTCCCAGGAAGATACTCTGGTCTCTCTGACTACTACATGTGTTCCTCCCTGCAGGAGGAAGGCCAGTCAATTGACTGGCTAGGTTGGGACAATCTCTGGATCCACTGCTGTCTCTGCTCACTCTCTCCCACTGCTGCTGGCTGTGTGGTAAGCTAGGTATAATCTATGAGATGTCCCAACCATCCCATGGCCAAGAGACTTCTCTGAAGATTCCTTACAACTCTTATTCCAGATGTTGAAAACATAAGCAAAATAGCTGGTCCACTGGTAACTGGACCAAGCAATGACCCCCAAGGATAAAAGTGCTAAACAAAATATAGCAGAAATATTTAGGAGCCCAGATCCCTAATCACTGTGAAGTTATATAGCAGTTTCAATATGCCCACATCTTTAACATTGAAATAATGTGGCTGTTAGAACAGCTTGGTCTAAGAGGAGAAAAAGTTCCCTGATTCTGGCCGGAGGTTAGACCTAGCTCCTCCAGCGTGTGCACTTATCTTTGCAGAGGCATGAACATGAGCATGCACATCACACATACATACATACATACATACATACACACACATGTACACATATGCATGCACACACAGACACAGACACACATGCACATACATACACATGCATGTACATACAGAGACACATATACACACATACATATGCATACACATGCATGTACATACACAGAGACATACACATGTACACACACACATAGACACAAACACACACATGCACACACTCATACACATGCACACACATATGCATGTACACACATGCATGTACACACATATACACACATGTACATATACACGCATGCATATGCACACACACATGCATGTACACACAGACACACATGTGCACACATGCACGCACTCACACATACACAGAGATACACATGCACGCATGCACACAGACACATACAGACACACACATGCACCAGCACACACATACTTACATACACACACAGGGTGGATTACCATATGCAAAGTGATAATCATTTTCAAGGTATTATACTAGGAACCAAAACCTGCTTAGAGAATAATGAAGAGTCTGGGACATAAAGGATTAAAGTGAGCTATAGAGAAGCCCAGGTACAAAGGATGCTAGGTTGGAAACTGAAGGCCTCTGACTTTAACTTGTAGCATTAGAGAACCAGCAAGAGAGTATTTTAATTTTTTTTTTTAAAAGAGTCTATGACTATATTGGTTCTTCTAAGGAACACTGACAGAACTATGACATTAGACACTCAGAGAAAGTTAAGTGAGAATGTAGGCGAGATGTTCCAGACTTGACAGAGGCTGTGAGATAAAGGCTGTGGTGACAGGAAGGCAGCATAGATTCTAACCCATAGGGGCAGTAAGATGCGTGAGCCCTGATGCCACTAAGACACCATGTTCCCCACCAGGCTCTGGGTTACAGTGTGAGACGACAACACACCCCCACCTTGGTTAAATGCAATCATTTTGGTGTTCACTTATAAGTAGCGCAACTCGATCTCGAACTGATACAGGCAGATGCTGATACCGTGATTTAAAGTAGAGAGAACTAGACTGGTAACAGCAAGCCCGTTTTTAGAGGTGAGAACATAAATTCTGAAGACCAATCATTTACACTGGGGTCAAACTGAAACTGTTGCAACGGATCATGTGTATGAAAAATAGCCGCGGAAATATAATTAAGCCTTATTTGGTTGCACTGCTGTGTCGAGTCCATGAAATTAGAATACATCTATATTTGGAGCCACTTTGTATGAGCTCCTGTGTTTGTGTATGTGTATGTGTGCTGCTGGGTGCATATGTGTGCTTGCACATGAGTATGTATGTCTGTGTGTGCCTTGTGTGCTTACACATGAGTATGTATGTCTGTGTGTGCCAGAAATTTATGTCTGGTGTTTTTCTCAAATGCTCTCCACCTTTTTTTTTTTTTAAAGGCAGGATCTCCAACCAAACCTGGACCTTGTTAACATAACTGGCTGGATAGCAAGTCCTAGGAATCCCTCTGTCTCATCCTCTCCAGTGCTGGGGGCCCCTGACTGTTGTGTTTGTTTTAATGTAGGTTGAGAGCCCGACTCAGCTCCCAGTGCCAGTGTGGAAGTTACATGACCAACCGACGCTTCTCCACAGCTTCCACAGAGTGCATCTTAAGTGAAAACTTCAATAAAAGAAATTGTAAAAATTATACGCGGTATGTAATCACTGCTTTGGTTCAGAACTGGAAACCTTTATCCCTCTCTTTTCTTCATTTCTTCTGCCTCTTGGTTTTAACATCCAGGTTTGTATTTTTGTGCCATAACGAGGCTTTAAAATTCAGTCTTGGTTCTTTCTGATGAGCACGGTTTCATTTTATTTATTTGCAGAGTGGAAGATAAAGTTTTACAAATGTAAGGGCTTCTCTATTGCCTGGACATGGTGATTTTTTTTTTTTTAAGGGATAGTAACTCTGAGTTATTTGCAAAGTCCTGACACCCTAATTCAGTCACATTTGCTTTTAGAATTTCTTCCCATTCATAGCTGTTAGCACTCCTTCTAGGCTCCGCCCCACAGTTACCTGGCAACAGCCAGGTGTGCCTGACTCACTATAAAAGGGGCTGCTTGCCCCCTCCTCTCCCTCTCTCTTATCTCTTACTCTTTTCCCCCTGCCCTCTCTGCCCCATTCCCCTCCCCCTCTCTCTCCATGTGCTCATGGCCGGCTTCCTCCTCCTCCTCCTCTTCCTTCTCCTCCCCCTCTCTCTGTCTCTCTCTCTTTCTCTCTCCCTCTCTTTCTCTGCCTTTTTCTTATCTCTACTCCCTCAACTCCCCTCCCCATGCCCTAAATAAGCTCTATTCTATACTATGTCCATCATGGCTGGTACCTCAGGGGTAAGGGGTCCCTCAGCATGGGCCCACAGAGGCGCCCCTTTCCACCACACCATACCGTACCTCTACAAAACATATTCCTGGTTCTTCTTCTTTTTCTTCTTTTCCTTCCTTCCTTCCTTCCTTCCTTCCTTCCTTCCTTCCTTCCTTCCTTCCTTCCTTCCTTCTTTCCTTCCTTCTTTCCTTCCTTCCTCCCTTCCTTCCTTCCTTCCTTCCTTCCTTCCTTCCTTCCTTCCTTCCTTCCTTTCTTTTAAATAAAACATAATACTAGCCTTTAATTTCTGCCCAGTCTTCATGTGGGGAAGGAAACAAAACAACGTTGGCTCCTACATAAAACATTTGAAAATGCTTTTTGGGAATTTCCTCCTTGAATCTATAATTGGAGGCTGTCAGTCTTGCTGTTACTTGTAATTTTGGAAACCAGTTTTGGTATAAGAAAGTGAGCCAGATAATCTTGGCCAGATTTGCTTTTCAAAAACACTATTTTCCTAAGAATAGAGAAGTCAAATTATGTGTTTGTGCAGTTATTTGTAATTGTTCTTGCCAATAATGTCTTCCGGGTCTGGATGGATGCTGCTTAAAAAATGGGAGAGCAGGAAAGGCTGTTCCTGTTTCAGAAACCACCTCAGGAGGGGATGACACATCACCACATCCAACCCCACCTTCTGTAACAGGTCCATAACTCAAGCCAAAGTACATGAGGAAAATTGGCAAATTCAGTGAGAGTCACATGAGAATTGGGTGGTGGTGGTGGTGGTGGTGGTGGTGGTGGTGGTAGTGGTGTGTGTGTGTGTGTGTGTTGGTAAGTGGCTGAGAGAAGATTTCTCTGACCAGAGATTTGCAGAGACCCACTCAGCCAAAGCAGAGGCCACAGCAGAGGCAAAGCAGCAGTGGTTGTTGTAAAACTTAAGGATGCACTGAATGGGCCTGGTGGCAGCAAACGCCCTGGACCCTGTCAATCACCAGGGGGGGGCGTCAGGTGGACTGAGAGAGGGCATATCCAGATGAGCAGCCTGTTCTGCCTCGTGAGCTCTGCAGCCTCTGTTCTCCATCAGCTATGGGAGCCCTTGTCCTCCCTCCACCCTCCTCTGTCCTCCCTTCTCCCTCCTCCCTAGTGTGGAACAGCTAAGGGGAGCTAGCCTAGAACACAGTGGGGGATGTGCAGCTCGCTCAGAGCTCTAGCGAACCTTCAGCTCATGGGGGAATTCACTCAATGTGGTGACAAGTGACAATCTTTAAAGGGTGGGAATAAGCTGCATGCAAAGTTTATATCAAAAGAATAGACAGGGGAAGGAAGGAAGTGGGGGAGGAAACAAGAGAGGGAGGGAGGGATGAAGGGAGAAAGGAAGGGAGGGAAACAGAACAGAAAAAGCCTTCCATGGAACAAATCCTGAAGGTGATCAAATAGAACATCAAAAGATTAAAGAAATATATACACACAGCAAAGTCATCTTCTGTAAGACTAGAGATCAAAGAGGAAATGCGCAAGTTGATAGAGATGATGGACAGGCACGTGGAGATCTGGGCATAAACAGAAGAAGATTGGAAACGCCAGCCCAGGAGGCTGGGTGAGCTCACGCGCACAGCCTAATAGTTTGTATTCCTTAACTAAGTCTTCAGAAAGATGCGCTCCGACCATACACGGTGGCCTCTGTTACTGACTTTTCCGGACCTGTACAGATACTACAAGGAAATGTGGCACTACGTTGATGGCACACCCAAGTCTAGTCGTAAGAGGAACAAAAGCCAAGGGATTGAATAAAACAGCTGAAGCAAAGGCCACATTTTATGTTAAAGACCCCGAGTGCAAATAATAATTAAACACAACTGACAACTTCTGGGGGAAAAAAATTAAACCAAACCACTAATAATATAATCCTGGAATAATTAGAGACACAAATGTATTAAAGAATATATAGTGGGAATGTGTTTAGAAACTGAAAAAAAAAATAAAAGAATTAATCCAGAGATTAGTTAATTATATGCAAATGTATTTAAAGCTGAATTTAAAAAGGTTACTTCTAGAGAAAACACAAATGTTAGAGTAACCTCAAACAATCAGACAGAAATATAGCTACCTGAGTTCAATCAAGGATTACAGAGACCCCGAGAGCATCAATTTCCCTGAGGGTGAGGGTTCAGGAAGTGACAATTTGTTGTCTCCTTTTCTATTGACTTTTGCTATATCTGAGCACAACCTGTCAGGGTTTCCTCAGTTAGAAGAAGGAATAATTAAGACCCAAGGGCCCAAGGTCCAGATCTGGATAGAGGAGGATCAGAGAATGGGAGGGGAGGAAGCCACTCCCGAGATGACTAGGAGAAGTCTACATTCTGAGCCACTGAGTAAAATCAAGGTTTTCCCCCACAATAGCTTTTCCTGTACACCTTCCCGGTTTCCTCACCATCTTTGGTCAGTCCATTCATTTCCGTTCCCATTAAGCAATGTTTACTGCTGTTGGTAGCTGTTTACTTGTGAACTGTTGGGCCCTTCTATCAGAACAGAGCGCTCATCCTGTTGAATTACGCTGGACCTTAAATATCTGTGGCATGAGCAAGTAGGACATTGTAGCGAGGTAGCAGAGAACAATAACGAATGTGCTTACTCAAGTCATCGATTCTTTTGCATCAGGGGGCTTCAGTGAAACTGGGGCAGCTACAAGCTTAAGGAAGGAAGGAGGCAGAGACTGTGAGGTCTTTGGAGGGACAAAGCAGAAAGACTAGCTACATGTCAGAACATGACAATTCCCAAGAAGAGGAAAATAACTGCTTTTATGCTTTACATGTCAAAGGTTAATGATATAAAGGTCAATTACAAACAATCACGAGCTAAATATACCCGTTTTTTTATCGAATATCATAAGAAAGGAAGAGAAACTGAGATCCAGAGATCTTGATGATTAGCAAGCTCAAAACAAACAATGATTATCCTGTGCAGTCTAAACCCCTAGTGCTGCAGTGGGCGACCCTGGCAGGAACTGCTATCTTGCCGTGCGCTGAGCCACCAGTCAGCTGAAGACAGCTTTCTGAGTGCTGTCCTCGAGTAATCAAAGAGTTAAACTTGGACACATTGAGAAGAGAGAGCCAATGAAGAGGCTTACAATTAGGTGGAGGAGCAGTTGAAGGTATCAGGCTATTGCCCTTGAAGAAGGGAAGACTTAAAAAGAGAAGTGATATGTCTCCTAGCATCTGCTGTAGCCGGATCTGATTCACCTTGAGGGTGTAGCTAGGAATAATAGACAGAAGCCAAGGGCAGAGCGGATTTTAGCTCTACACAGTCGGGACTTGTAAGCTGTCAGACTTGCTGGAGAGGGAGGGCAGACCGAGAGGGAGAGCCTGTCAAGTTGGTGTTCAAGGACACACAACATGCCCACACACAGCAATGCTAGACACAGCCCCAAGGACCACAGTGGATGTCAGACTAGCTGGCTTCAACATGCAGTTTCCTTATGGGAATTACATGAGAGCTGTCACGTGAACATGCTTAGTAAACTCTCAAGTTGTCTACCCATATGAGGTATTAGCATATCTTTAAACTACTTTAACTCAGCCAGGTCATCATGATCTCAAACTGCCTCATAGTTTCTTTAGCTTTATAAAGACTTTAGTGTGTCAGTGTTAAATTTAGTATTATTATGACCATTATTCAAATTTTTGAAATGCTTCATAAGCAGTTTTTCATCTTTTACTAAGGAAGGTCAGACTATATATTTTATATGCAGATTACTAGATCCCAGTCTTAGGGTGCAAAAGGCTGGAATATCTGAATCCACATATAAGCTGCTCCATATATCATCTTATGGGGCAGAACTCATTAATATCAATAGCTTTCTCACAAAAATTTGTGTCAAAATGTTTCCCCATGAGTAAAAAAATAAATCAACACACTTGTTAATAAATAAACCTCATTTACCTTGATGAACCTTGAGTAGGGTCTGTTGCAGGATTTTCCCTGTCCAATTACCTTAGTGCAGCAGGGGGCCTGTGATTGGACAGGGAAAAGGGAGGCGGAGCTAAGAGTTACAGAGACAGACAGCGTCTCACAGGGAGAAAGGGAAGGCGAAGGTGGAAGCAGGTGTGAGCCAATGTGGCCTTAACCAGCCACAGGTGGTTATAATATCATAAGGTTAGAATAATTGGGATAAAGCCTTTATCATTATCAATTGGTTCCAAAATTATTGTATTGGCATCTTGTAAACTGAGAACTTATTGATATATAAATCTGATTGGTTAATTATAAGCTTTAAGAGTCTTGCTTCTACTCTGTGAATGAGTATTGTGGTGGCAGACCGTGGGGTGGACGGACGTTGCATGGGCTGATGTGGTAGCGAAGAGAACTCAGGAGCTCCAGCTGAGTTGATGAGTAGAGACAGAGCCGGTGAGCTGCAGCAGGACCGAGACTTGCCGGCACATGGGCAGGAATGTGCCTGATCCATTTTTAATATTTCCCACAAAATGGTCCTTTATAGGACACCCCTTATGGCCAGAAATTCTCAGACAATGAAAATGTGACATTGGTGCTGTGGCTAACTTGTCACATGGTATTATAACTTGGAATTGCCAGAAAAGGAAGGGTTAAATTATAGGTATGTGTGCATGCGTGTGTGTGTGTGTGTGTGTGTGTGTGTGTGTGTGTGTGTGTGATGGGGGATAGAGAGCTGGCTCAGTAGAGGACCTGGGTTTGGTTTCCAGAACTCTCTCATCAGGTGGCTCATATCTGCATATCTGCTTGCCTCTCTACCTCCAGAGATCTGACACCTCTGGTCTCCTACATCTATGTGCACACACCCAATACACAATCAAGCACATACAACATAATCAATCATTAGCTTCACTTGAGACCTTCAACATATTTTCTCAGTCAAATTCCAACCTCATGACTATGTAATAGCTTGAGAAGTTGATGTAATAAGTCCTTTTGATTTTTTTCCCCCACCTATCTGGGACTTGACAGAGTATAACACAACAGAGGCAGGGTGAGCACAAAGGAATAAAAAAACCAGGGTGAGAGGCAGCTGGATATGCACTCTCCTAATGGGTAGTTAACTAAATGTGATAGTTTGTATACGCTTGGCCCAGGGAGTGGCACTATAAGGAGGTGTGGCCTTGTTGGAGTAGGTGTGTCACTGTGGGTGTGGGCTTAAGACCTTTATCCTAGCTGCCTGGAAATCCGTATTTTGCTAGCAGCCTTCAGATGAAGATCTAGAACTCTCAGCTCCTCCCGCACCATGCCTGCCTGGATGCTGCCATGCTCCTGCCTTGGTGATAATGGACTGAACCTCTGAACCTGTAAGCCAGCCCCAATTCAATGTTGTCCTTTATAAGAGTGGCCTTGGTCATGGTGTCTGTTCCCAGCAGTAAAACCCTAATGAAGACACTAAGTTACCAAGTTACCCTCACTCAAACCTGCTCTCTAAGCTGTTTATCTGATGGATATCAGCACATGTCTGGGAAGACACATCAATGACACACCTCTACCCATCACACAACTGTAACTCCCTAACATTGAGTAGTAAGAAAAACACCAGTTTTTATTCAAGCCAGGCATGCCCGAGAATCAGTGGGATAACACTAGTTATCGGTGACTCTCTTGTTAACAGCTTCAGACAACCCCCTGCCCATCTATAGGGAATGCTTGCTAAGAAATACAACACTACAGTCTCTATTAAACTGCTTCGCTGTAGAGTCTGTTTCATATCTCCCTAAGATTTCTGCATTGAGTACATGGCCATCAATACCCTATCAATGTATGATAAATGCCCATGGCTTACAAGGAGAGAATTCTTCGGTGGCAGGTGGAAAAGCTCAGGTTGTTCACCGTAGACACACTGGGTCAGTATGGGTTATGAAAAGACACTCTGCACAGGACAGACTTCCGTACCTTGACTCCCATAGCTGGCATCTATTCCAGACCCATCCCAGGAGTCCACAGCACTGTCCACGCTAGGCACCGTGGAGGGGTACACGTCGGAGAGCTTGCCAGGTTTCTGTATTGGGGAGGAGTCCTCCTCACCATCTCCTAGGTCACTCGAGTGGCCGGGGATGGGGAACTTCTTGGGACTTGATGCAGATTGGGCTTTACAGACAGGGAGACAGGGTATATACATCAGTGTAAATTCACAAGAAAAGATCCTCGGATGCAGTAGCTTGAGAGCCGATTCCCTAGAAACACGCGCAGACACTGCACACTCTTTTAGGGAAGGAAACATGCTGGAAAATCCTTAATTGGGACGCTCGCCCCACTCACCATCTGTCTGTTTCTTAATCTTCAGGGTGACAGTCTCTCCTGCCATCTGTAGCAGGTGGATGGCTTCACTCAGAGGCTTTCCCTTCAAGCTGCTACTATTGATGGCTAGGATTCGATCTCCAATGTGGATCGCTCCAGTTCTAGAACACCAGACAGTGGCAGAGGAGGTAGACACGTCAGACAGGGGCGGGAAGGCAGACACACCAGACATGGACAGGGGAGGCAGACACACTAGACAGGGAGGGAAGGTAGAAACAATCCCCGCAGGCTTCTTGGGGTAAATTTGTCAATATACCTACATATTAATAATAATAATAAAGACTTGGCAGCGTCTCTAAAATTCACTCCTAGCTTTCTCTTGGAAAGTGTCATAATTCATCTACAGTGAATTAGTTTTTATTTTCCAATAAAATTAGAGTAAGCATTTTAAATTAGTTTTGAGAATGAACCTGTATATATATATATCTATATCTATATCTATCTATCTATCTATCTATATATATATATATATATATATATATATATATATATATATATTAAACTCCAAGAAAGCTAAGTCATTAGGTAAACTCCTTACAGGTCCCCAGGAAATTAACCCTGCTGAACAGCAAATGTGGCCATGTATACCAGGCAACCTTCTTGATTCCTATAGATTTAAAAGGTTCAGTACAAAAGTGGTGCTAGGCTCACCATAAGACAGATTCAAGAGTTTGAGACATAGACTATAGAGAGGTACAGCAGCAGCCCTGGTCTGGTTCTAAGAGTTGAACAAGGCTGGACAGAAGGCTTAGAAGGTGCTAAGTTTAAGGCCATCTCTGTCACCCACCAGGTCAGCTGTGGCACATGGTTCCCTTATTTCAACCTCTCTGGATATCAGTTCCTCATCAAAAGGATGGGGGTAACCATCTCACAGGGAAGTCCCGAGAACGAGATGGGAACATGTGTAAGACTCAGACTGATGTGTGGATAAAGAAAGCATGTTACTTGATCAATTAATGTTGTATATGTGGTATATAAATATATATGTTTGTGTCTATGCAACATGTGTGTGAGGGCATGTTGATGTCAGAACTGGGTCTCTCTCAAATCATCTTCTACCATATCTGTCTATTTATTATATCTATCTATCTATCTATCTATCTATCTATCTATCTATCTACCTACCTACCTACCTACCTAACTAACTAATGTTGTCTGTCCGTCTGTCTGTCTATCTATCTATCTATCTATCTATCTATCTATCTATCTATCTATCATTGTCATCTGTCTATCTATATCTATCAATCTATCTATCTCTATCATCTACTTATCTACTTACCTATTATCTATCTATCTATCTATCTGTCTATCTACCTACCTACCTATTGTCTGTCTATCTGTCTGTCTATTTATTGTCGTCTGCCTGCCTATCTATCTATCTATTGTTGTCTGTCTATTGATTTATCTATTGTCATCTGTCTATCTATCATCTGTCTATCTATCTATCTATCTATCTATCTATCTATCTATCTATCGTCTATCTACCTATTATCTATCAATCTAATCTATTTATTTATCTTTTCATCTATCCATTGGCCTATCTATCTATTGATTATTTTTGAAGGCATGGTTTATCATTGAATCTGGAGCTCATCACTTTGGCCAAGCTAGCTAACCACTGAGCTCTCGGGGTCCTTTTGCCCTAGTGCCCGGTGCTGTGGTAACAGGTGCTCACTTGTGCGCCTGACGTTTATGTTGTGCCCGGGGATACACTCAGGTTCTTGGCTTGTGTGACAGGCACTTAC
This sequence comes from Apodemus sylvaticus, assembly GCF_947179515.1. NCBI lineage: Eukaryota > Metazoa > Chordata > Mammalia > Rodentia > Muridae > Apodemus > Apodemus sylvaticus. The sequence goes on from NC_067491.1 coordinate 13,414,873, forward strand.
CAATGGATCAATTTCCTTGGCCTCAGAAAAGGCATGAAATTACTAGATTAGCACACTGATAAACAGTATCTCTAACCTTTACAACCTCTATATCCTCATCCAATTTCAATGAGTACATTGGGATAGTCAATTCTGATGTTTACTTTATCTGTCATTGTTGGGAACCATTGGAAGGGATATGAGGATGCTGTGGATGACTGGTGGTGTAGCAGCTGAGACCTTCACCCTGAGACAAAGATGCTGAGCTGAAGTACCAAACTCAGGCCTTGGCCAAACTGGACCACTTTAAATTCAGATACTGAAGGAATTAACCCTGTTTACAGGGTTGTTAGGGACTGAATGCTTTGACCGCCGCTTGTTCTAGGGCCGTGGCAGTTGTGTTGGGCAGAAGTAGCTGGCAGGCAGAGGTGGTACAATGTACACTGGTAAGGAAGGCCTGCTTAACCTGTCTACCAATGCATTTAGAATTACAGAAGTTTTCTCTGAAAAAGATCTCTTCTGCCATAAAGAGTATTAGTTCAAGAATGACGTAGCTTATAAAATCCAGCCATAATGAACCACTTTGCAGAGTCCTTTGTTGTCTCACAGTGATAACTAGGACAGGAGGATGGCTGAAGGGACCCTCTCCTGGGCATCTCAGCTAAAATCAGAATGCTAAACCCTAGAAGAGTAGCCAGGGCTGAGCTGCCTCCCCGTTTGACAGAGCTGTCAAGTGAGCCCATCTCTAAGCAAGGTGCCTTGTAGCTCTGAAAAAAAAAAAAAAAAACAAAACCTCTGCAGTGCTACATCTCTATCTTGCAGCTACTGTCATCGTGTGTCAGTGTCAATGACATGCCTGAGCCTTCTCGAGCTAAGTCACTGGAAAATAGATCTAGTTAGAGAGTCTGTTGTGTGCCCAAGCAACATGTCTCAGAAAAAAAAAAAAAGTGCAGTTCAGCGGAGGGCGGAGAGCAGGCGCGGTGTGTGCATCACTGCCAAAGGACAAATGGAGACACACAAGGAGATAGTGTTGAGAGGGTCACTACACCCTGTTAGCCACAGCCTCTGAGGACCAAGCCTTTATTATCCTCTCCCAAATACATAGGAGCTTACTACAATACCTGTCAGGCAACAGAAAGCTCAGCAAATGTTTGCAGAATTGATTTGGACAAGCCTTCTAACCTCCCTCAACGGCCACGTCCTCTTCTCAAAATAGACACCGAATATAAATCTACCTGTAGCCAACCGCACTCTCTTAGCACATTTCTCTTTTGAGAGTCATATCCATGCTAAGCTGTGGCATCTTTTCCTGCCTGTGCGACGCCGCCCTTCAATGTCAAGTCTGAGCTCTGCCTGAGAGTTCTCAAGCTTTAAAAATCAATCCTCTGTGCAGATTTAAAAGTCAACAGATACACAGCTAGGGGAAGGGAGCGTGGTGGTTCACACGGCTGTGAGGGAGCAAACCCCTCAGACACAGGTAATTGTAGCAGCCCTTTCCGTTCTTACCTTTCGGCTAATCCCCCTTTAGTGAGGCTGGAGATGATTATAGGATCAAACGGCTCTTCAGTTCCAGAAATTGTGATGCCCAGGGGCCCCCCATAGCGCTTCAGCTCCACCGTGTAAATAATCGCTCCAGAACTCTCCTGCTCGTCTGCAATAAATGCCAAGGAATAGTAATTGGTTTCATTGGAAAAAGAAAAAAAATAATGCATATAGTCGTCCATGAGGCAGGCAATTCTCAACTTCATTCCTGAAATGCTATGGCTCAGAAAATGATGATGATGTTGGGGAGTAGCGTTTCCTCGATAGGATTTTATTTTCTAACTCAGGGATGAAGTTGTCCTGAGTGCCAGCGGGGGACACTTATGCCACTTACGCTTACCCAGTGGGTGGCCGGCCTAACGATGGCCACAGAATCCCCACGTTCTGCCTCGGCCTTGTAAAAGTGCTTGGTCAGCGTTTTGGCTAAGTATGTGATCAATGCCCAAGTAATAGATACAGAACTTAACAGATACAGCATGAGAATACCACTCAATATCTCAGAAAGTTTTCTGTTTCCAGGTTTTTACAAACATAGGAAAGCTGGACTTGCTCAGGTTTGGACTGAATGATAACTCTTATTTAATTGGAACTCAGAGAGATCATCTTGAAGACAATACCAGGAATTTTAGGATATCTTTCATATCATTCCACTGATGGTGACTTAGTACCATTGAACAATTCAGGGGCACTGTAGCAGAAGTTTGAATAATGCTCTCTCTCTCTGCTATATAAAGAAAAAGCTAATATAATCTATTGATATGTTTCAGGAACCTATACCGGGCTCTCATAAGGCCACATGTTCTGTGTGCTATTTAATATTGCTAAGAAGGGAGACATTTCTGTTCCAAACGTTTGTCAGAAAGATGTCACAGGCCACTTCCAACATGGTGGGTGTCATGACTTCATTAGGGTTGCAAAGCTTCAGGATTCAACATATTTTATTTGCTTATGTTTAAAGTTCCTGACATTTGTTTTTATCACTTGGCCTGAGAGCTGTGAATGGCTAAGGAGCTGTTTCATTTCTGTACCTCAGGATACAATGAAATGGTCCAGTAACTACTTGAACAAAATAGTCAGTTTTTACAGTCAGTCTGTACGGACTAAGGTATTAACAGAGGCACATTTTTTTTTTTTTTTTTTTTTTTTGCAGTCAGCAGCTGCTCGTTTACAATATGAAATGCTACAATAAGGACAAAGAGGAAAGCTTGAGTTAACAATTCAATTATCTGTGTGTGCAGTGAGGAATTAGGGTGAACATCAAAGGCAAGGTCAGTAGAGTAATGTGGGCAGGAGCGTCCTCTTTCTTGTCAGCATTTATTTTTGGCCACAGCCTGGGAGTTCTGCAATGTAGCCACCACTTATTCCGTGCACTGGGAATCACAGACCACCTACCAAATGATGCGTGCAGAGCAACATTCAGTGTCTTAGGTTATAAACGTAATCGATGTTTGGCTCAGGCTGCAGCTTAGGACCCTCCACATCACATCTAAGAGGTGTGAGAGACAGTCCCCAGGGTTCCCCAGGCTGCTGCTTACACTGTGGAGAATAAGCTGGTCATCATGAACAACTGGGGCTCCAGGAAGAAGTATCAGGGGATGGGTTAGTGAAATAAGAGTCCAGAAGCCCACATTTTCTGATAGTGTAATACTTTGTTACCTGCCAGAGCTTTTTTTGATCTAAATGAACTGGGGATATACTGAACAGATTATACTTTATGATCTACACTGCATCAATAATTATATTCTGGATAGAATCATTCATTTGAGTAGTGACCCTGACTTAATTAAACAATAGATAATATTCTCTATTTCTGGGGTTTTCTGCTGGCCACTCTGTTAGGAGGTTTTGCTGTTGGGAAAACCCTGATCCTCCCTTCAGTGAGTTCCACATACTCCACACATGCGAACAAGCACCAGCTCCTAGATGTAGGAATCTGCTGTCTATGACATTTGGGGAAACACACTTGAAAACCACCAGAGACCCAGGGACTTATGGGAAGTTTTAGGTGAAACTTCAGTCTAGATGAAAACAAACACTGGCGGAGAGGAAGGTGGACTTGGGTGCAGACCCACGTGCTGCGTTGAGTGGAGAGAGCTTGTCCAGTTGGTTCATCCTTGTATCATCAAGTTAAAAGGACACTGGGGATGATGTAGAGGGTTTAGGACAACCACGTTTCAGGCTAGCTCACAGGGTGGCATTTTATATTAGCATCCAGCTAGGCAGTAAAAGGCAGCTGGGCACTCAAGATGTGATATAGATGCAAACCAAGAAGATGGTGACCTAACACTACGGCCACATTTTTCAAATGGTAGGGGGAGACAAAATGTGGATCTTTGAGGATCCTAACTGAAACCAATTGTTTAAAAAACACTTATTGTTTCTCATTCATTCTCTCTCTCCCCCTCTCTCTCCTCTCTCCCCCTCTCTCTCTCTTTCCCCTGTCTCCCTCTCTTTAGATCGTTGCTCATTTTTATTCTCTCTCTCTCTGTATATATACATATTTTATATATATACATATACTTATGTACACATATATAGAAAGATATATATATATATATATATATATATATATATATATATATGTATATCTATATCTACACACACACACACACACAGCACTGTTTCCTTCTAAATGGCCTTCCTGCACGGGACCCGGAGTTCATCTCCTTGCCTGCATTTCTAGCAGTGCTGCCCACTCGTGAGCCTTGGTCTTTTCTTCTCCATATAGTTTTGAAACACAAACACAAAGGTACCACAATCTTATGGAAAGTCTTTTTGTTGGTTCCCCAAATCTTTGATAAATTACAAGACTTTGCAAGAACCGACCACACTGTCCTCTCCCATCTCAGCCTCTGGCTTCTCTCCCGGTGGACCCACAACTCCTCGCCCAGGCCTTCGGTGTTCCCCAGTCTTTACAAGTTTTACTCCCTGGGTTCCCATCCCTTCCTACTGTTCTCCTGGGGGAATTTCTCCTTCTCTGCTTCAAAGCTTGTCTCACGTGCCTTATTTTCCAAGGAAGTTTCTGCTCTCTCTCAGTTAGGTTTGGTGTGTGTTTCTGGGACATCCCAGAGCTACTGTCTACCAGGTTAGTGTCTCTCAACTCTCCAGCTTCTCATTTCAGTTCTCCCACTAACCAGTGACAAGGAGAAAGAAAGGTTCAAGTTTTCTTGAATGAGAGCCACTAAAGGCTAAGGAATGAGATTCAGTCAGGTAGAGCTGAGTTTTGAAGCCTACACGCTATTGTCACACAGTCCTGAAGAGTCTTTCATCCCAAGGACCAGGTTTTGACAAGACTCATGTTCTGGTGTATACTTTAAATTCTAATGTGTGTATGTGTACATATAATATATATAATATATATATTAATATATACATATTATATAATGTATATATCTATACTTTCAATTATAATATATAATATGTATATATCTATATCTATACTTTTAATTCTATAATATATAATTCTAATAATATATACTTTATAAATTATTAGAATTGAAAGTATAGATAGATTAGTCTGTCTGTCTATCTATCTATCTTTATCTATCTATCTTATGTATATGTGTGTTTTGCTTGCATATATGTCTATGCGTCACATGCATGTCTGGTACCCAAGGAAACCAGAAAGAGGGTTGGTTACATTATACCCTGAAAGTAGAGTTACAGATGGTTGTGAGTCTTCATGTGGGTGCTGATAATTAAAACGGGGTCCTCTGGAAGATGAGCAAGTCCTTTTTCCCATGGAATCACCCCCATCTGCACCCCCCCATCCTTATTCTGTGTTTTTAAGGATTTCTCTTATTTGAATAAAATCACCTAAAACTTTGATTTTATAGTCATGTCCTCACATCCTAGAACTCTGTCTGGGATGAGGGCGAATTCAAGAAATGCTGCAAAATAGCACAACAGGACGGATGACTGTTGGCGTGCAGCCAGATCCCGAGGGAGAGCGCTCTAAAGCAGCTCAGGTGTTAGTCTGCACTGGGCGAAGCCTGTGTTCCTTCTTCGTGACACGAAGCTGGTGTAGCTCACCCAGAGTGTGAAGGGAAGACCTGGCGGCCACTAGGGGGATCAGTCAACCCTGAACTTCCTCCCTACAAGGTTCCAGGAGTGTAGGATGCTTCAGCTTCCGGCCAAGAAGAACTTCCGAATCCATTTGCCTTTTTGGGCTGTAGCCCAGCTGGCCTCTGAGAAGCCATGGTGTCCAGGAGGAGGGCACTAAGGGCCATTTGGAAAGCTATGTTCAGATCATTTGGAGGTGGCCGCTCTCCAAGCTACTCTGTCCTTGAAGCTGCTTTAACTTTCAAAGCTCAAGAAGGAGCGGCTAGAATCTCAAACCACAACAGGAACTTTCCGTGAAGGCAGAGTAATACGGGAGTCACCAGCAAGATCCAAAGAGGGCCTAAACAGATGTTAATGATATTATAAGCAGCTTTTATATCACAACAGCAGGTTTACAACTATTAGTGAAAGGCAGGAAAGGGGCCAGTCTACTTGTCTGCTCTGCTTAGTTCTAGTTAAGGAAATTAATGGGACCACAGAACAGATGCAAAATTGCTGCATTACTTATCTGTAATGTTAGCTTCAGCCTTCTTGAGTGCCTCCTGTTTAACAAAATGAATGCAGTCTGGCTTGAATCCACGATGGCAGCTGCTGCCCTGGCCAAATAGGATTGGGTTTGGATTGGGGACCTAGTCTTTGGAAGGAATACATGTGTGGGTCAAGCAAAGTTCACATCAATGAAAAAAATGGTGGACTTAGTTTTGAAGTATGCTTGAGTTTCTTCTAGTTGGACCAGTCTGAGAAAATAAAGCATCTAGAGGATCCCTCCCTGGGGCTGCCCTGGGGCTCTCGGCCATTTTACCTGGCTGCATCTAAGTAATGTACCTAAGGTGTTCACAGGAGACGTAGAAGGTTTATGAGTGGGGTTAAATGTCTTTACAAGAGTAATCATTTCTAAGTCTTAAAACCTCAGGACCTGAGACTTTGTCATCATCTGGGCACTGGTTAGAAATGTCAGTTCTTTATGTCTTTCCAGACCTGGGGCAACCATAGACTCCAGAGAAGGGGCACAGGTGGCCCTGTGAACAGTCCTTGGCGTGATTCTCAGGTATTCTCAAGTTTGGGTGCCATTGCTACCAGGGAACAGTCATGAGACAGACAGATTCCTCCAGGGCTCAAAGCACAACCAAGATTCAATAGGGGAGATCATAGCTCTTCTGCAGTCTAGGTTTTAGCACTAAAGCTACTTCAAATAACTTAGCCTGACTAAATAAATAAATAGATAACTTAGCTTGGATAAGCTGAAAACATAAACAAATAACAAAGTCCAGATGTTTGAAGAACAGATTAGACTCGAAGTAATGACTAAATTTGCATATGATTGCATTATACCATAAGCAAAGAGAATTTGTTATAGATGGGACAATCAAAGGCTCCGACCTATTTTTCCACGAGAATCCACAAAGAGGGCAAAGAGCTAAAATCACAGATTCTACCAATAAGCAGATGCCTGTTTAGCAGACAGAAAAGGGCAGCGATACAATGTAAAGCCTTCAAAAACATAGGTTCCTGGATAAGAATTTTTGTGCATCTTTGTGCACCCGGGGATTGAGCAGGAGCCACTGCTGTACAACCTCGGACAAGAGCCTCCTCCTCCTTTGCCCTGCTCAGTACATTCCTTTGTGAATGCACAAGAATTTCTGAGAACAACACCACAAATGAATCTAAAGGAAGAAAAGTACTCAAAGATCCAAGTGTTCCTAAGCAATTGGCCATCACAAAATAAAGCTCTCTGACAGTAGCTCTTTTTTTTTTTTATTTTTTATTTTTTTTTTTTTTTTGACAGTAGCTCTTAATAGCACTCACTGGATTCTACAAGGTGTAAACATTATTGCTAGGATATAGTAATTACTTCCTTTGATCCTTAAGGTGACCATATTATGGTAGCTATTGAATGGATCTTTGTAGATGAGGAAACTGATGTTCATAAAAGATATTTGTGGAAATCTCCAGCTGGGCAGCTGTGAGTCCAGCTGTGAGTGCAGCTGTGAGTTCAGCTGTGAGTCCAGCTTGTTTGGCGTTCACAGTCATTTCACTCTATGGACCTAGCCACAGAGTTTTTTTTTTTTTTTTCAGACTCACTGTGAGTAAACTAGTCGTCTCTAAGCAATTCCTTTGGACTTGTTCCCCATGCAAGGCACTGTAGCTGCTCCTCTCAGCAGCCTTGGGGGTCAGTTTTAAATTTCTTCCTATGATGATATTCTAGGATACTTTGCCATCTCATCTCTTCGTACATCCTTCACATCAGCCTACTGGGACCGGTAACCTTCTCTCTGGCTTCCTGCCCCACTAATAAGCCCTCTCTAGATCAAAGTTGTAGGAATCTTTTCCTTGAGCCTCCTGAGCAAATATAGAGGCTTCTTTCCACACTCTCTTGTCAACTCGTGAAGTGTCGGTCACTATAGGAAAGTGTCCATGAGAATAACGCAAAGGAAGTATTTACTCTGGCTCATTGTTTCCAGGGGGTCCAGTCCCATGCCTGGCTCCATGTACTCAGGTAGGGAGGATCATGGGAAAAGCAGTATACGGTGGAGGAGGGTGCTCAGCTCATAGTAAAATCTTTCAGGGTATGACCCAGTGACCTACTTCCTCCAACTAAGAGGAGGTTCTCTGCTTCCTAAGGTTTCAAGAACCTTCACAAATAGTGCTGCCCGTATTCACACAGCCATTTATCACATTCGTCTGTGTGTATGTATGTCTTTGTTCATGTATGTGCGTGCACATGGAAGCCAGAAATAGATGTCTTGTGTCTTACTCAATTACCTTCCACCGTCTCTTTTGAGATATGATTTTTCAAGGTGCCTAGGACTCAACAATCTGGCTAGCATTGGCTAGCCATCAAGACCTAGGGCTCCCCGTGACTGCCTCCCTAGTTGCAGCTACTGGCGCGCACACTGCTGTATCCAGCTTTCTACAAGAGTGCTGAAAACTGAATTCAGGTCCTGAGGCTTGCGTGTCGTCTCCACAGTCCTGTCATCATACTTGTAATCACTAAATGTTTTATTGTTTATATTGGCTGTTGACTGACTTGAAGATAGAGTTCATATCCTCATCATATAAGAACCAGCAGTCCCCTAAACACATGTCAGGTACCCCACAGACCTTAAAGTACCAATAGTATGACTGAAAACCAAAGACTGCGACATTCGAGAATGCTCCTACCATTTCCTTGTGTGCACAACAGAGCCATGAGACTCTGATAGCCTGAGACCGTGCCTGTGTACCCCTGCTGCAGCACTGCCTAGCCTAGGATGCTGAGTTCCACCAATTGTGGGTAACTTCCTGGGACCCATGAAGGAGACAGGAATGAAGGAAAGACAGGATCAGGCAGTTAAAGGAAGAAATGAAAAGCATCTGCAGTATGGGGAACCCAGAACTGGTATAATTTCTAGATTCACCTGGGAATATTAGCATTTAAAACCATTGAGATAAAGGAACGGTCACTATTTGGTGCTTTCAGTTCCCTAGTGTGACTTCAGATGAAACACACAAGCAACGTTAAAATTAGACTAGACTAATCTAGTGAGCAATGTTCCTTTTTTGCTAAGTTATATCTTGCTTGAGGACCAAGATGGAGGGGAAGGGATTTTAGGAAGTAATTCTAGTAATAAAAACAGACCCTAGTTGCTTGACCGTTGACACTACCAGTTACTACCTCCACCAAGGTACCTCCACTACACAGGTACACAGCCCCATGTGCACATGCAGTGGCGTCAGATCTCACAGTGTAAATCTGTCCAAACTTACACAGCTGGAATGTGGTACACTTGGACTTTAAACTGAGATCTGATCTTAAAAGATGTGCTCTTTCTGGCCACATGGGCCCCTGTGAACTAATTTGCAACTAAGTTTTACATTTTAAATAGGAAGGATCTTCCCGTCTTCCTTTGCTATGCATAGAAAAGAATCTACTTATTCAAATTGTATTTTCTTTTTCCATTTTTCGTGAGTTGTGTGTGCGGTATGCATATATGAATAGACGCATGTTTTTATGTTTCATGTGTGTGGGCATACAGATATGTGGATGCTCTACATGCATGTGGAAGCCCAAGACTGGTGTCAGAAAACACCTTCATTTGCTCTCTTAGTTAAACCCAGAGCCCCCTGAAGTGGTTAATCTTGATCGTAGTAAGCTTGGCCTGGAGATGCACTATGCCCACTATGTGTGGGGAGGATTACAAGTGGCCCCCACACCCACCTGGCATTTATAAGGATTTCTATCATTCCTGAGCCATCTCTCCAGCCCCCAAATCATCTTTCGGTCCTAAGAGGGAAGAGAATCCTAGGAACGTGCCAATTCTTTCAAACTGATAATCAGACGACCATTTTAAAATGGCTATTTGTTATACAGTTTGGCATTTGTGGGGGTTTCCTAACAACTGGAGCAGGGGGATGCCTCTGACTCAGACTCTGTTGCCTGCCTTTAGATCCCTTTCCCCTACCTGGGCTGCCTTTTCTGGCCTCAGTGAGAAAGGATGCACTTAGTCCTGATTCAACTTGATGTGCCAGGGTAGGATGGGACAGGAGGGGTGTGGGGCTCCCCTTCTGTAAGAAGTGGAGGGGAGTGGGAGAAAGGGGTGGGACTGGGAGGAGGGAGGGAGGGGTCTGCGATTGGGATATAAAGTGAATAAATCATGACAAGATGGTATCTGTTATTCAATCATGTCTGAGTGAATGCATGTTTTGATACATCAGCTTGAGAAGACACGGCTTGATTAAGTACAGCCCTCACAGTAACATTTATAGTCATATTTTGTGGGGTAGACACGTGGTGTTTTCCAATGAGAAGATTCAGGATTTAACAGAATTAAAAACGGATTGAATCAGCATGATGATTACCATACTATTAGGCCTAGGGATTGATTATAGAGGTGGATGTAAGGGGGCGGGGCATAAGCCAAAGGAGATCAGCCCCTGAGAACCGGGCGGGGCGCTCCCAGCAGTCAGCGGCTGTGTCTGCAAAAGCTGCCAACGGGTCTGCAGAGCTGGCTCCGAAACTGGAGGCATCGCCAGCTCTGTGTCCCATGCAAATTCATCCCCGGGTGGGCTTTCTCACTCTGCAAGGACCGGGTGCTGAGGTCTGCTGAGCTGTGCAAATCAGGCTAAGTACATTTTCCCACTGGGCTTTGCCTCTTCCTTAGGACCGAGCCCGGTCGATGCCGGAGGCTTTAGCCCTTTCGTGAAATAAATTCCCCAAAGCAAATGCAGTGGAAGCAAACTCGAAAAGAGGGGGATGCGAACTTGGCGTAGAAAAATCAGTGCTTGAGAGATAATGAGTACATTATCTTGTGTGCATTTAAGGTGCTGGATACAAAATATATTTGTATATTATCATCATTCCCAACTCTGTCAATGAATATAACCAGTTTTTTTTTTTTTTTCTTAATAGAAACATTAAGCCGGGTGGTGGTGGCGCACGCCTGTAATCCCAGCATTCTGGGAGGCAGAGGTAGGTAGATTCCTGAGTTCGAGGCCAGCCTGGTCTACAGAGTGAGTTCCAGGATAGCCAGGGCTACACAGAGAAACCCTGTCTCAAAAAAACCAAATCCAAAAAAAGAAACATTAAACATATGGCTTGGCGTGATAATAGATCACCCCTAGACCTATTCTGAATTAGATATGAGAAGATTCTAGAACACTGACTTTTTTTTTTTTTAAAATGATTGGTGTTATGATTCTAATGATAAATGTCCTTAAAGGCACCCACATTAAGGGTTACTAGTTTTAACTGGTTACTAGTCCGTGCTGTCAATAGAATGTGATGGGACCTTTAGGAGCTGGGGCCCAAAGAAAGGAAGTTAGGTCATTAAGGGCATGTCCATGAAGGGGATACTGGGATTCTACCTCCTTGCTTCCTCTCTATTTCCCTGCACCAGGCAAAATGGTGTAATGCCGTTTGGATGAGGTCAAAATGTTAAGTAATTCGTACATTGCACTTAAGATCGATCTTAACTTAATACATTTATGGATTACTTTGTCTCTCTCTCTTCTGCCACAAAATAGACAAAGTGATGATATGAAGTGGCCTCAAACAATAGATACCTCTTTTGTTGTTATTGGTCCCTTAGTCCCTATATTTATTTCGTATTCTGGCTACAGATGCAAAATAAAAACTATTTAGAAAAAATAGTTTATCCATGCGGTGATCTGAATATAAAATACCTTCCTCTGGTTCACATGGCTCAGTCTCTCAGCCGGTGGAGACATTCTGTGAGGTTCTGGAAAGGGTAGGAGGCAGGCCCAGGCCAGAGGAAGTCGGTTACTGAGGCGCGCTGTTGGAAGCTGTACCTTGTCCGATCTGTCACCCGTGCGTCTTCCTGTCTACCATGAGGTTAGTAGCTTGGGCCACATTCTCCTACCTCCATGATGTAAGCGCCTCTTCTCTACCACACCTGTCTCACAGGATGGACAAAAACTTCCCGAATCACACTTTGCATTAAAAAAAAAAAAGCCAGGCGGCGGTGGCACACGCCTGTAATCCCAGCACTTGGGAGGCAGAGGCAGGCGGATTTCTGAGTGTTTGAGGCTCTTGCTGTCTGAGCTGATTTTGCTTCACCAGTCTTTGCTCAGGGTGCTGTTTTATGGGCTAAATGCTCCCAGTCCATCTGACTAACAGAGACCTCCAGTTCTCTTGGTCTTCTTCCTCCTTCTCCCTTGTGGTCTCTCCTGAGCCCTGTCATTCAATCCTCTAGTCCCGCCTTTCTCTCTCTACTGCCCAATCACAGGCTCTAGCCTTTTAATAAAAATTAATTTTAAATTAGGGAGCAGGTTTATATAACAAGCACTGGTCTGGAGGCAACCAGGATTTAGCATTTGTATACATAGCACCAGACCCACACCTGACACACCATGAGTCAGTATGAACGATTCCTAGTGCAGGTACTTTCTCACAGTGATGAGAGAAATAATACAGCTATTAAAGCAATTCTCAAGCATGTTTATGTCAGTTACATGTGTTACTGAAAATGTATAATATAATTAAGTTTGCTTAATTTATAAAGTATTTTTTGTAATTTTTATATGAAAACAGAACTGGGTGTACATGATGAAACTCTGCTGTTAGTTACAGAGAGGAAAATCAAAAGTTGGGTGAAGTGGGGCAGGGAAGACAGCTCAGCAGATAAAAGCAGGCACTGCTCCCCCAGAGGACCTGGATTTGGTTTCCAGTACCCATGTCAGGGGGCTCGCAACTCCTCCTAACTCTAGCAAAAGGAGACCAAATACTTTCTCCAATTTGGGCACCTGTACATACACACACACACACACACACACACACACACACACACACACTCACACACACCAATACAAACACACACACCTGAAACTTAAAACAGGTCTTTAAAAGCTAGGAAAAGTAAATCATGAAGTTGTTATAAATTATTTAAATTTTACTCTAGTAAAAATAAATCACTATTTCACTTTCACCCTTTAAATGACAATAACATCATCATTATTATTATTATTATTATTATTTTGGTTTTTTTGAAACAGGGTTTCTCTGTATAGCCCTGGCTGTCCTGGAACTTACTCTGTAGACCAGGCTGGCCTTGAACTCAGAAATCTGCCTGCCTCTGCCTCCCAAGGGCTGGGATTAAAGGCATATGCCACTACCGCCCGGCTGACAATAACATTTTTAAAGGTAGAAGAAAAGCTCTTGAAAGTTTTTTATAATAAAGACATGATTACTATTTGAGGAAGTAGATATGTTTAAATTGATTTAAATAATTTATAATGTGTCCACAGATCTAAACATGATGTTACTTCATTAATATGGACAGTTCATTTTCTGTATCAGTTAAATATATTTATTTTAAAGAGGAAAAAAAATCAATCAGAAGTAGGAAGTGTTATGAATATTAAGCATCTCCCCTGACAGTCTTAGACACTGAGGGCTCCGCCCACCAAGTGGGTGGAACTACTGATAGATGGTTGGATCATAGGGCAGCTACTTCACCAATGGATCAATGCACTGGTAAATACAGACTGTCAGCTTTCAGGAGGTTGAGTCTGGTTGGGAAAAGTAATTCACTAGAATGACTCTGAAGGGAATCGCTTTGTCTTTCTGGTTTTGCCTTTGCTCATTGCTGTCGGGTGAGCGATGTGGAGTCACCATGCCTTTCGGCTGTGACTACCTCACCACAGTCCAGAAATAACCCAGCCAGCTGACCATGGACTGAAACCAAGAATGACAACCAATCCTTCCTGCGTCAGGTTATTCTTGTGATCAGGTATTGTCACCATGACAGCAGAAGGATGACAGCCAGAGGAGATTGATGCTCGGAAGTAAAATAGTTGTGTGTCTTCTTCACTATGCAACATCTAACTTTGGAAATGATTTGTGGGTGGAGCTTGGAAAAACTTGGAGAAAAGCTTTCTTAAAACAGCAGCTTAGAGTTCTGTAGGGAAGGAGAGTATACTAGGCAGTTTTGGGGAGCGCTCTAAAGAGCAGAACGATAGTGGGATTATTAGCAATTGCTTGTGAGGTTTCAGATGGACCTGAGGACCCTCCTAGATGGGAGACTGTATATTACATGCAGGCAAAGAACATGTCTGCATGGTTTTCCCATGTCCTGATACTTGGTGAGATGCTAAATTTAAAGTTATAGACTAATCCAATGGTGCCCATTTTGAGACAGCACAGAATTTAAACTTGCATGGACACTGCTCTCTGCTTTTATCTGGATTTTCAGTGAGAATCAGGAGGAGATGCCAGAGCAGATGGGTCTGAACAGCTTGGAGTTTAAGTTTTAAAACAAAACAAAACAAAACAAAACAAAAACCAGGAGGGGCTCCGTAAGGCTGAAGGAATAGTGAGCTTGCTGAGTAGACTCACACCTTAACAAGCAGCCGAGGACTTGGCACTGGGACAACAAAGATGCTTCGGTGGCATCTCAGGAGCTAGGCTGTTCCCATCCATCAGTGGCTCATGGGCATAAAGACGGAAAGCCTTTGAAAGACTTTGCTGATCACTCCAGGGAACCTTTCACACACAGGCTGCCAAGGACAGCATTTCTCTGAGCGCAGCTAGCAAACACTCGAGCTGCTGCAGCTGTGCTCCACGTGCGTCTAGTCAGTGCTCACGTTGGCTGGGAACCTTAACGCCTGATTTTGCTTTGAGTCTCAGAAGAGAACGAATTGGGCTTTTGAGCAATGCTAGCTTGTGTTTTGGGGACTTTGGGAACTCTTAGAGATAGACTGAATGCATTTCGTATCTTGAGTTGGCTATAGGTCCTTTGGAAGTCAAAAGTAATAGGTGTGGTAGGAATTTGACATGGACTCTGCCATGCTAAGTCCAGGCTCCTGTGTGTGTGGAAGGCTTGGACCTCAGCTAGTAGAAGTGCTGAGAGGTAACTGAGTCATGACAGTACTAATAGTAATCATACCAATGGGTTCATCCTTTGATGAGTTTATAATTCATGAACTAACAGGAAGAGGAGCTGAGGGGAGGAAAACAACACTGGGCGTCACTTTGGAGGCTATAACTTGTCCCTGGCCCCTTCCTGTCTGCATTCCCGATTCTTCACTGCCATGAGCTGGGCACCTTAATTTCTCCACACCCTTTGCCACGAGGCTCCACTTCATCATAAATACTGGAGCCGGGCAACCACGGATGGATGGCGATCTCTGAAACCATGAGTCCAAATATATCTTCCCATCAATTGTTTTAACTAGGCCTTATGACTCAGAAATGAAAAACCAACACTGAAGCAGCAAACTATCTATTGTACGTATAGTTGAGGGAAACAAAGACGTGAGACTGTAATCTATAGAACCACATTCACAGCATGGGCCTTAGCTTTATTGCAAGATTGGCAATCTTTTAAATGAAAGAGTTATGGTACACATTCCTAGCATTTCCGTACTTGTGAGTTATCGTACTAAGTGGGCTTTTCAGTGAGTTGCAGGTTATGATTGTGAGCAGGTAAGAGGTCATCTACTGCAGATATATGAAAGCCATGCTCCTTGCACGACTGGTGGCAGTGCCGTGACATTTGTCAAATAAGAAGAATCCGGGACTCCACCTGGAGACAATGCCCAGGGTGTGTGTTTCCAAAGCTCCCCAGGAGACTGAGGCACATCAGGGTCTGAGAAGCATCGCTTGCTCACACGTTATTCCTTACACATCACCGAAGCACCTAGAATGGATCTGACCCCTAAAAACCAAGGGACAGAATGTGGGAGGAATCTCAGAGTTTCCTTTTTATTCTCACTCTGTAATCCTGGTTTTAGAGAGGTGTTTTAAAGAAATAATTCAAAGGAAGGGGAGAATCTAAATAAAGCCATGAAATCTAAATAAAGTCATGGAGTAGGAGACTACTATCTATGCTACTTAAGCCACTGAAATAACAGAGGAAAACATTAAGAGTGTGTAAACTAGCTAAATATGAAGTCAAAAAATGCAGCACTCACCATGGTTATATGCTATAAGTATCAACAAACTCTTGGAAATGACCAGTTTCACTGCCTTAGAGTGTATTCATAATTAAAATTGTTTTAACATAATTTTTATAAAAAATATCTTAGTTATAAAATTTGAAAGCATCATTTAAATTCCACTCAACACTCAGTGCATAGCTCAAAGACTCTTGCAACTATATAAAACACCGCTGTGACATTATTAGCCAGCTGCTACAGGAAAAGCATCAAGATTTATTATCTTTTTGATAGACAGGCAGTTAGAAAAGTCAGTCTTATGAGCAAGGATGCTGTCAATACCTGAGTTATCTTCATCTTTGCGGATTTTGAGCTTCACCAGGTCTTCACACTGCTGGAGGATCTGGACCGCATCTTCCATGGAACAGTTGTCCAACCGGATGTTATCTATTGCGAGCAATTTATCTCCAAGTTCCAGAGTTCCGGTTCTGTTAATAAGTGCATGGTGTGTGAGTCATGATGGATACTTATTCAGGCCATTTCAAGAGGCACTGGGCATAATAGTGTGTTCACATGACCATCAGACGCAAAGCTTTTAAACTGTGTTAGAATTGTACTTTATTCACACGCATCTATTTTCCCCCACTCTTATTCGATTTGGATGCTGTGATGCTAAATTGTATATTGTTAAAACATCTACCTTATGCTTTCCTCAATTTAACCTAGGCATTTACTCAGGCAGTCAAGAGCTCCTTAGGGGGCACCGGGTACCAGAGACCCAAATATCCCAGTGTTCTTCTCCATCTTGATACACATTATTGATGCATTGCAATCATCTCCAAGGAGAGAGCTACGGGACGAAAGAAGGCAAGACAGCTCAGGTCATTGAGAACTGATGTCTAGGATTTTGGCTCTTTCTTCATGCCCCTGGGAAGTTGTTGTGGCTGGAGAAGGGGACAATCTGACATAAGTACTTGGAAAATGGCCTCAGAGAGTTCAGTACTGCTTCTGAACCAATTGAAAGTCTTTCAAAAATCTTAAAAATCCATAATAGAGTGATAAGAGGAATGAGAATACACTATGTATGTTTTTGGTAGAGAACTCTCCTTTATGTACTATGTCTATGTTAGAGTCTACTAATGGCTTCCTAGTATTCAATCCCTCTTTTCTTCTCACCTGGATCACCTATGGTAGATAACTCAGGCTCTCTTAGCATCCCTCAATGAGTGCCCACCTATATATAGGAAATATGGATGGCAAGTAGGTATAGTGGACTCCTTGCCCACTTTCCATGCATGATATGAAAAACAAATGTCTGTCTTTCTTTGATACCAAAGTTTCAATACAGCTGTGCCTACATTAATGACCAAACACTCTCACAATGTTCTCCATACCTTTTAGTGGTTAGAATTTCTTTAATGACACTTTCCTTTACTAGGACAGGTAGGGTCTCTAAAGGTCTTTATTTGAAAAATTAAAGAAAACTTAAAAGTATTATATTGGCATGCTCAATTACTTAAAATATACTTTTATCTGTGAAATAAAAAAATATGAGACTATCTTATTTAGAAGTACAGTGACCAAGGAGGAGAGTGCTCTAGTTAGCTTCAGTGGTGGATATGATATAGCCTAGAGTCTTCTAAGAAAGAAGTGACAGCCAAGAGACTGCCCAGATCAGGCCTTCCTGTGGATATGTCTATGGTGGACTCTCAGTCGTTAATTGGTCTAGGAGAGTCCAGCCTACTATGAGCGGCGTCATTCCCTAGGCAGGTAGCTTTGGGCTGTATAAGAAAACTAGCTAAGCATGAGGTTATGAATGAGCCAGCAAGCATCGCTTGGCTGTGAGTTCTCTGGATAGAAGTAATGCTTCATGGATGCCAGTGGGTACACCTTCCAAATTCCTGCTTGAGACTCCATCCTGACTCCCTCCATAAAGGACTACGATCTGGACGTATTAATCAAATAAATCCTTTCCTCTCCTCAGTTGCTTTTGGTCAGACTTTTTTTTTTGTTGTTGTTGTTGTTGTTTTGTTTTGGGTTTTTCTTATTCAATGTATTCTTTATTTACATTTCAAATGATTTTCCATTTTCTGGGTGCCCACTCCCCGCAAGTCCCATAAGCCCTCTTCCCTCCCCCTGTTCCTCCATCAACTCCTTCCCACTTCCCTGTTCTGGTATTCCCCTATACTGTTGAATTGAGTCTTTCCAGAACCAGGGGCCACTCCTCTGTTCTTTTTGGACATCATTTACTATGTGTTTTTAAATTACATCAACAGAAATGAAATTAGAACAGGAATATAAGCATTAATGGAGTCTCTAAAGTCTCACGTGTCCAAAGGGGACAGATAGGATGACAAGGCCATCCCACAAGCTAATTGTGTTGGAGAGGCCCTTCTCAGAACTGGGTAACGTTAGAGGTTTCACTACAATATGGAAGTTGGAAAAAAGTGAAGAAAATGCTCATGCTGAACTCATAGAACACCCTAAAAATCACTTTTAGCTATAGAGTACAGAAGGACACGGACAAAAAGAACAGGCAAATGAGAAAACAGCCCCTCCTTACCTGTGTGCCACGCTGCCTTTCTTGATATCTGAAATAACAAGAGGGTCCCCTGGTTTTCTACTGGATGGCGCTGTAATAATAAAAAAATAGAGTGAGCGACCACATCTTTATATCCAGAACTCATCTAAGACTGGCTGTTCTCTCCTGCATGACAGTCAACTTTCAACACCAGTAAGAGTTTGTATGTAAACCAACAGCAAATGGTTGGAAACTATGTGTATTATACCTACAAAAAAATATTCATATAAGAGTGGCCATTTAAGTTTGCAGTTGGGGAGAGCATTTGGAGAGCTGATCATTGGGTTTAGGCTGGTTCAGGTCAGTGGCCTGAAAGGTTGACTTCTCAACGGGAGAATAATGGAATCAATTTAGACTAGCTGGCTTGGTGAAAGTGAGTCCCTCTCTCTCTTTCCTCCATGCCTTTCTCGTAAGGCCCACTGTTGACTGGAGTTCATTATGCTACCCAAGGGCACTGGGAAGGACAGAAGGCAGTAATCACAGCTTTAAGGTTCATGTTTTCCAGAAGGAATTATTTTGGTGGGTGAGCTACATAAATCTTTATGTTCTGCTCACAAATTCAAACTTAGAAAGTGCTACAGTGTTTTGGGATGTGAGTGCTTACTTTGTTACTATAGTAAATATTTTATTAGTTAACCAAATGCATGCATGTGTACACACACACACACACACACACACACACACACACACACATATTTTCTAGGCATACACATATAGCCCCCATTAAACTGTGTATAAAATTATTATCGGTCACAGTGGCCCTTATAATTTTGAGGGTAGTACTTCCATTTGATAAGGGATAAAAAAAAACATTTTAAAAGAAACTTTCTTGGAATTAACTGCGGCTATGAGTTATATAGCCCAGGGAAGCACAAAGAAACCATCTTTATTAACAAAGTTTGGATTTCATTTAGGATATCAACGTTTGTGTAAAAGACAAGTGGCCTCTGAGAGACGATGTTTTGCCAACCTGAAACTTGCAGCAATTTCCTTCTAGAGAACATTAAGAGGCCCCTGAAGTAAGATTTTATTATAAACAGACTGATCATTCCATAATAATCACAGAACCATATCATATCCTATAATCCCATCTGAATCCCTGAAAAATGTTTATGCATAAGAACAGATGGTTTAATAGCTCAACATCATATTTAAAGGAAAATCAACACCCCCAATACCTTACCCACTATCGCAATTAGTCCTGAGTAAATGTTAATGAGATTTTGCTTAATCACAATCCGTAGCTCACAGCAAAGATTGCAAAACAGTCTGTTTAGTACAATTAGCTCATTATTTAAACCTTCACTCAATGATTTGATATGACTTATCCACAGACACAAACATCTACCAATCCTACTCATGCCATATTATAAAATAGTCAGTTCTGGGCACACACACATGTATGCACACACACAAATAAATACATATTCATTAAATAAAAGCATTGTTCTTCTAGTATCTGTCAATGAATTTGCACAGTGTCCTGTCAACCTGTAGTTACCATCATATAACACGCAAGAAGTTTTTTTTTTTTTTTAAATTAAAAAGGTCCAGATTCTTCTGAAAAGATCCATGGAAAGCCAGCAACAAGAAACAAGAAGATACATCAAACCCTCTCCTTTTTGCAAGAGAGGAAGATAGTATCATGACATAGAGAACAATTGCACACTGTTTTTCCCCGGAAGCCAGAATTTTCATATGCTCTCTACATCTACATGCACGTGGTAGCCACCCTCGTCTTACAGACTCTCCCCTTTCTCCTTCAACTACACCCATTTTGGAAATACCCAAGGTTCTTCTTGGCAGATGTCTACTGGAGTGAAGGTATGGATCACTGAAGTGTGTGCAGACCTGTATGGGCCCCGTCTCTGTCATTTCCAGGCACACAGATATGACAGTGAATCCTCGAGCAGTTAGTAGCTGTTTCCACACCCTACCAGAATGCCAAATTCTTCTCTGCCTAGAAAATGACAAGCCAAACATATGCTTCTAGGTTCATAGGGCTCTAAACCGACCAAGCAAGTCACTATTATTAAATATTAATAGTTTCTGCAGATATGCACTTTTGGTAATAGAAAAACAGAAGGACAATACAGTATAATGATTAAGAAATGACATTTGATGGTCATGATGGTTGGAGCTGAAGCCCTGGCTCTAACGTGTCTGGGCCAATTGCTTGGGGACATTGGGGACAGAGTTCTTAGATGTCTCATCTGTACAGTACATGATGAACAGTCAGTCTTTACCTGAGAGTTTCTGTAGAGAGCATTATGGGAAAGTGGTTAGATCCCTACACATGGGCACCCTGTCTGCAGAAGAGATTATTGTTATTACTATCTGGCCACACTGAACTCAGTTCCCCCTTCAGTATTTACATGGAGCCTTCAATCTTTCATTTGTCATGGTCTTTAGACTCTTCAAGAAAGAGTAACACATGATCACTCGATCCTTTGGGTTTGATTGGGATGGTCTGCAGAGCCATGCACTTACTTAGCACAGATTTCTAGAGCACCAGCTATGAGTTAAGCATTTCTGCACTGGGCTCTGGCTGTGAAATTTCAGAGAGATTGGTTTAAACAGGGGAGGCGGAGCTCCTTACATCCCCTGAGGTCATGAGAAATGAGATAATGTTCTCTCTTCAGAGATACCACTGTTACCAAAGTAGCCATCCCAGCATGCCATTAGATGCGGGGAGGTGGTGACCTACAGTGAATGGGTCAAGAGGGTGACTTGCAAAGGAAGAGCAAAGACTATACTCTGGAAACCACAGGCAGACAATAGTACTTCCTTGCAGTCTCAATGCAACTGGCCAAATAGATAGAACTGAAAGTGCGACAGGAGACTGACATTGTGAAATTGTGTGTGACATTATGGAGGTTAAAGTCAGTAGTGCCTTGTTCCAACTCATGCTTAATAACACCAATTTTAACTCAAAATCCACTTGTATTTCTAACATCACTGTTAAGGCACGCAGGCAATGATAGATGTGTCTTCTGTCAGAGTTCTCAGTGTTCACCACGACCATCTATTTATGTAGCATTACAAAGCTGATATTTTTGTTTGTTTGTTTGTTTTCCATAAGAACATATTCTTGAACCTAACAAGGAAACATTGTAATGCTTTTTGGAAGGTGTATATATGTTTTCAGTGTGTGCACATACACATGCTCACGTGTATATTGTACGTGTGTACAGTCTGTGTGTTTGTGTCTATGTGAAGCCTGGAGGGCAAACTCATGTGTCACTGTCAGTGTGTCATGCACCTATTTTGAGAGGGTCTTGTACTGACCTGGTGCTAACCAATTTAAATAGACTGCCTACCCAGCAAGCTCCAGGGATCTTCCTGTGTCCTCCTCTCCAGTGCTGGAATTACAGGTGCTCGATGCCATGACCTGCATTGTTTTGCGTGGATTCTAAGAATGGAGGTTGGACACTCAATGCCTAACGGCAAGCATTTAATAACTGAGCCATCTTGACAGCTCTTACTTTCACTTGTGTCAAAATTTCGAGTTCATACAATTTGGTTGGAAACTGTGCAGAAGTTAAGTCTTCAATTTCCCGTTTCCTCAGATTCAAAAAGAGATGATTCCTGCCTTTAAGGTGATTCATTTGTGATTTTGAGATTTGATAGCATGAAGGCAATTTCTTTCAGCAGAAGCCACACTTGAATTTTGATATGAGCTGGCAACACACAGTATAGACATCTCTTGTGATACTGTGCAAGGGTAGCAAGCCATAGCGTCCCATTGGTCATGAGTTTGCAGATAAACACTGCACACTACACTCTATTGTGTTGTTATATTTTAGGAATAGTTTCCATCCACAATCAGTTTACTGGGATCATATCTCCTCATTCATCTGAGGAACACACACTTTCAACTTTGGTTGATTCCACCTGTGAAATAACATATAATGCTACAATTTTATTTTTCAATCTTAGTCATTCTCTGTTTACATTGTATTATGAGCCACGGGGGTTTGTTCTCTTCCTTCCCAGGTCATCACCACATCCATCTATCTTTCTTGCCTCTCCATTCTTCATTCCTTCAACATAGTTTATTACAAATAATCTTTGCAAGATGATCAATACTTGCTATTTGCTTTAGCATGCCCGTGTCAAGAGTGCCCATGAACAAGTGCGAGGGCATCCAATTTCTTTCCTTTTCTGCAGAATTCAGTTGCATTCCTTAGTCTACAGTTATCTAGCTCCCGCTTTTGAAGATATAAGCTCAGAGCTTCTGAGAGTTCTTTTGGGGAGACGCTTGGCTTCACTGAATAGGGGGAGGTACCTTCACAGACAAATTCCTTCATTCTTAGCTTTCAACTAATCCTACTGTCTGAGCTATATCCTCATTCTTATTCACCCCAAGTTCTGGATGCTTCCAATTCTTGAGCCCTTGGAAATATAAGGCGCATTGAGGTTCCCTGGGTATGTTGCTATCATCTGTTTTCCTTTTCTTGATTTTCATCTAGGGTTTGGCCATTGAAAAACCTCACATTTGAAAGAGAAACACTCCTCCACTGCTGGTGGTGCGGTTGCAAGCTGATACTACCACTCTGGAAGTCAGTCTGGCGGTTCCTCAGAAAACTGGGGATGATACTTCCAGAGGACCCCGCTATACCACTCCTGGGCATATACCCAGAGGATTCCCCAGCATATAATAAGGATATATGTTCTACTATGCTCATAGCAGCCCTATTTATACAATCCAGAAGCTGGAAAGAACCCAGATGTCCCTCAACAGAGGAATATATACAGAAAATGTGGTATATATACACAATGGAGTACTATTCAGCCATTAGAAACAATGAATTCATGAAATTCTTAGACAAATGGATGGAACTGGAGAACATCATCCTAAGTGAGGTAACCCAGTCTCAAAAGAACCCTCATGGTATGCACTCACTGATAAATGGATATTAGCCTAGAAGCTTGGAATATCCAAGACACAATGCACATATCAAATGATGCCCAAGAAGAAGGAAGGAGTGGCCCCAGTCCTGGAAAAGCTCAGTACAGCAGTGTCGGGGAATACCAGGACAGGGAAGCGGGGAAGGGGTTGATTGGGGAACAGGGGGAGGGAAGAGGGCTTATGGGACTTTTGGGGAGAGGGGATCCAGGAAAGGGAAAATCACTTGAAATGTAAATAAAGAATATATTGAATAAAAAAAAAAGAGAAAAACCTCACATTTTCTCATATCAAGATAGTATGCACTGTCCTTCCACCGTTCAATCTCAGAAGTGTTAAAACCATCCTCCACCCTCACTGGGAAAGGCTTATTTCTATAGGAAAGATGAAAACGTGTCATGCCTATCACACATCCCCCTTTGTGATTTTATGAAAAAGGAAAACTAAGCTTTTGTTTCTGCAGCAAATTCAGTCACATCATAAAGAGAAGCCTGGAAATTAACTGCCCACATAGAATACGGCCTCTTGCTTTTCTGATCTAGGCCCCCGGGAAGGTTCCTCAAATCAGTCGAAGGACAGGAAAGCCAGTGCTCAGGTTGACAGAATCTTCATGTTTGAATCTTTATTTTGCCTTTTATTAGCCCAGCCACACCATTTCCCTCTGTAAAATGGGCCATTGCAGGAATGCCTGGAGGGTTAAGAACGGACACACAGGCCATCACAGGGTGCCATGTCTGGCAGAGAAGGGACAGATCACCACTGCAACAGACATGTCAATGCCAGAAAGCCCTAAGGGACAAGGACACACACAGGGCAGAGACAACCAAAGTTCTCTGACTTGACAGGCAGGTGACAAAGGTCGGAAGGTAGGAGCCACGATTCTGGACAGGTTGGGGTGGAAGGATACTGGCGTGTGGAGATTTCTGTTAGTTTACCTACTTCAACTGCTATAATAAATCATTCTATGTTATCACAACATCAATGAAAGCAACAACGTCTGGCTCTAATGTGCTGTGAATGTTTTATTGAGAACCCACAAAAATTGACCTACAACTGCTCACCACATTCAAATTTAGAGGTGGTCATTTTTTTTTTAACTCTCTTAGGTCTGGGGTGTAGCTAGTCACACTGAGGACTTGCATGCCTCTCATGATGGAGGGCAGCTGGGCTTGCTGAGGGCATGCGTGCCTTTCATGGAGGGCTACTTCTGAACACAGAGGGGATAATGGAGGAAAGGGGATCTCGTACAAAGATGGCGATGGCGAGAAAATTCTGTGAACCATGAGGGTTTCCCTCAGAGCCCACATGTGTCTGATGAGAGGGTGCTTGCTTATCCTGCCAATATAATATCATTGTAGTAGACACTAGAATAAAAAAGCTACATTTTAAAAATTTATTGAGAGTTTCATACTATATATTTTGGGCTGAACATTAGACTTTTGTTATCTAGAGATTTGTTAAAAACATTTCACAAGGCTTTGAGTAAAGTCCTGAATGATCACCACCTTACACGTGCTGAAGTGGCAATGAGTTTTGGTAGTTAATATATATATATATATATATATATATATATATATATATACACACACATATATATGAACACATATATACATATGTATATATGTGCACAAATACACATATGCATTTGTATATATATATGCATATGTATACAGAGCATATGTTTATAGATATATACATGGATATATTCATATATGTATACATATAGATGCATGTAAATGTATATATATCCATGTGCATATGTATACATTGTATATATATATGCATATATGTATATACACTTAATATGTATACGCCTTTACAGAGAGGGGCACTTGGGTCTCTTGGTTCTTGGTCTTGAACCATCATTTTCTGAATCTTTAATACATGCAATAGTCTTTGTCTTCACAATCTTATTCAAAGGCGTGTTTCTTGGGGGACACAGGGCTTATGCATCATCCATCCACACAACGGATACAGGCATTGAATGAGGATCTGTGTGTGCCGGGACCTGAGTGAGGCCTTTGGGAGTTTACACTCTCACTGCGGTGAATCCAGATCCCAGCTGGCATTTTTGCTCTTGTTTTTCTTTTGCAGTGAGTTGCTTTCTTGACCTGTAAGTTAAGAGTATTTTCCAGGAAGAAGCACGCTCAGTATTGTGACGATCGCTGGTGCAAGTGCAGTTGGAGCTCTGAGAGGCGATGTGTAGGTGTGAGATTTGTGCATCCCTGCTCCTCCTGGAGCAGAGCAACACTGAGGCTTCACAAAGAACAGCTGCCTGTGGCGGGCTGAGACTCAAGACTTTCTTATAGCAGCTTGTGGGTGTTTACACTGTCGACATTAAAACTGTTTGGACACAACCCTGCCAGCGAGTGAGTGGGAGTCCTCCGGACATCTCCTCCTCACGAGCATCTATTACAACCAAAATTGCTTCAATCTCAAAATTTACTAAAGAAACTTTTCTTTTCCTTTGGTTATTTAATGTAAATAGATACTCTTAACACTTTTGGATTTAAAAATTTAATTTGTTCAATATCTTAAAAATTGAGGGCCGGGGAGATCTTCCATAAAGTGCTGGCTGCAAAAGCAGGAGGATATGATTTTGATCCTGGGACAACACACAAAAGCTGGGCATGGCAGCAGGCACCTGTGATGCCCACACTAGGCCCGTGGAGACAGGCAGTGTGGGGGCTCGCTGGCCAGCCTGTGCAGCCAACTGGCAAATTCCAGACCATTACAAGAAACTGTTTCAAAAACCAAGGTGGACAGCTACTGTGAAATGCCATCCAAAGCTGGCTTCTGCTTTGCACATAATGTCATGTATGCAGACACACACACCTGCATACCTCACAGACATACATCTATTCACTGGATTCTGGATGTCATTCATTCACAACTACAACATATTCGCTTTATTCACACGCTGTCTCATATCCTAAACACGAGAGCTTGACAGTGATATTTTATATGTCCTGACTGCTACCTAATTTTGTCTTTCTACTTCTCTTTCAGAAGGTAACTGGAGTGACTGGGCGGGGGGTGGAGGACGGTTTCAGATACATGACATCTTATTCTCCGCAGAGGTTATGAAATGCAGTAGTACTCAGTATAGCAGCAGATGTGTGTGGCTTTTCCTTATATATAGAAGGACAGTCTTAGTGTTAAATTCATAACATTAGAGTTGGACAGCCCTGTTTCATGCTAGTTAATCGAGGACTCTTTTTCTTTACCTTTGCCATAACCACTGACATAAACCCGCCCAAGCAGTGCTTTGAGGCATTTTTATACCATCTTATCATTCTTTCTTGAAGGGACCACCTTGTGGTCAGAGTCCCTGCTTTTTTGACTCCTTTGGTCTTTATGTCCTGGCCATTTGCTTCATGTATATAGGGACACGCATTGATAAACTAAACTCAGTTTGTGGACATAAGAAGTACAAAATAATCTCAGTTTCTATCCTGTTCTATAGATGTCCACTGGGGTTGAAAATTTCCAAGTTGGCTTATCAAGGTAGTTATAAAACTTGGTCCCTGGGGAGGACGAGAATTAAGTCCATTTATATTCTCTGCTTTTTGTCCAGGCCAAGTACCATGAGTAACTCAGGAATTCACTTAAAGGTGTTGTTTGGGACTTGAGATTACAAGATACATAGTATCTCTAATTGGATTACAAGATACATAGTATCTCTAATTGGATTACAAGATACATAGTATCTCTAATGGGTTACAGATACATAGTAGACTCAAAGAGATCCCTAATACATAGAAGTATTTTTGAATTAGATTATTGTTTCTTGTATTCATTAAACAACAGTAATGGACACAAAATATAGAGAACCCATCTGTATATCTCTGTTCATCTAATTATTCATTTAATAATTTATATATGAGCATGTGAGAAATATAGAAAACTTGCTGGGCAGCATACAAAGTACATAGATGTTAATTTACTTATGACTTAGTCCTATACTTCATAGACATCTTGCTTCCATTTATATTCTGTTTTCTTTTCTCCCCCACCTTCTTCTCTCTCAGTCTCTGTCTCTGTCTCTGTCTCTATGTCTCTCTGTGTCTATGTCTCTGTCTCTTTCTGTATAACTTTGTATATATGCCTGTGAAAGCCAGAGGTCAACACCAGATGTCCTCTTCAATTACTTTCTTTCTTTCTTTCTTTCTTCCTTTCTTTCTTTCTTTTTTTTTTTTTTGAGACAGAATCACTCACTGAAGTTGGAGTTCACTGATTCTGCCAGACTTTCTGGACAGCAAGTCTAAGAGCTCCACCCATCTCAAGCTCCTCAGTACTGAGATGATGAATGTGTGCTTAGGTGCTCAGCTCTTTCCATGGATGCTTGGGCTTTTTACTAAGATCCCTATGCTGACATAACAAAACTCTTTTCTGCCTTCACGTCCATTTTACAGATAGAGAAATACAACAGCAGAGAGAACTTGAAGCATCTTATTCCCCTCACAAGGCTATCAGGTACTGGTGGTGCATCTAGCTCTAAAGTTTCAAATGGTAACTCTGAAACTAGTGAAGAAAATGGAAAACATTATCTACATCTGTAAACCCATTGGCAACAGAATTCTACAACACCTTTGAACCCTATGTTTTAGGAGAAGCCCATTCTACTTACAACTGATGGTTATTCCAAGTTCCACGCTGTGCTTCTTAGGCAGTTTTACATGAAATGTTCCACTACTTGGGATGACAGACTCTGTAATTTTAAAACAGAAAAAAAATGTTTAGAGAACACAGAGGACACTGGATATTTAATAGCCTTCCAAATTAAAACATTTCCATCCTGGAGATGGATGGAGTCACTAGGACTCAGGAAGTTCTAACGTAAACATTTCTTTACAGTGGGGAGGTTCCTTTAGACTGAGAAATAAACAACTCACAAGTCTCAGGAAGTCCCTAAAGTGTATAAGACTGCCAAGGCCTTGTAACTTCTAAGATTATCTAAACAGTAAGAACTTCTTGGGACAGAGGAGGCTGATCAGAGCTGTTGAGCTGTATAAATGTTATAAAGTGAGGTCCAGTGTCACAACTTGCATGAGTTGCTATACCATGCTGGGGTAGGCTTTTTAGGATCAGCTGTTTTGAGTTGTTCATGTTCCTATAAGTAACATGCTTACTCCCACAGGCAATCCCAATAAATTCATTAGTTTTTCAACTTGGACTTTGCAGATCATTGTTGGGTCTGTCAGTGATGCTCTAGCTGGGATCTGTAACTGTGACCTTTTGAGGCCATTAGGATCTCTAACTCCCTGGTGACTGTGATGTTGGCATCCTTGCCTCAGATCTGTACCTTTCTGATTGAGACCCTCAGCACCGCCACGACTTTCACACTCAGACCTCTCACACCCTGACCTCGGATCTCTAGCTGGCAGTCAGCCAGAGGCTCTTCTGTCAACAACTGTTATTTCCAGTCTGAGTAGGACTACTTTGCATGACACATGATTCTTTGTCAATCCTGTGGGATGAATCCAGCCACATCCCTAGACAAGCACCCCTCAACCAAGACCCCCGTTAACAGTATGGAGAGCAAAGGAGACAGCAGTAGAGGAGGATTGTGGAGTGAGAAAACTAACCTCCTCTTACTGCTTCATGAATTTCAGCAAAGCCTAGCTCAGTCTCTGTTAGACAAAGAAGATCTAACTAGGAAGGCTGGGATGCAGGTGGAACTATTTGGCCCTGAGGCACCTAGTCCCAACTGTTCTAGGTTTATGTATAACACATTTTGCATAGCTGCACAGCAGAGGCAGAAGTTAGGACTGCGCTCATGGAGAAAAGTTAGGAGTCCTCCTTTTCTCATTCTGCCTTAAATTGTTCTTGGCCTTTTGTCCTTTCCCTTGAGAAGTTTAAGCAGTAAACTTTTTACAAGCCCAGAATCTGATCTTCCAATTTGGAAGGTTCACCGCAGAGTGGTAAACTGGAGAACACAATAAAAATTTGATTTCCCTCAGCCCCTCCAGGCTGTTGGAAAGTCACCTGTAAAAAAGACCCCCAAATTGCCCATCCGTTGCAGTGGCACAACACGACCTTTTCTCTCAGCATCTTCCTTCCCCTGTTCTGGGAAGAGGGTTGAGCGAACCTGCTGACATCCGTAGTTCCTCTTAGTCTTCAAAAATCTCCCAGGGATCAGGTTATTCTCAATGAAGACTTGGAAGTACCAGGAAGTGAACTCGCATACATTTGCTTATTTATCTGTTAAGAATTTGTGTGTTTCCCATTTTCTGATGTCATAGTAAAGAATCAAATCTGCCTCTAGGTAGAGATAACTCTTCACTGCCTGCTAATGAGTTCATTCACTCTCTCAGGTCAAAGACCTGATCACCCCTAGGAAGGTGGATTCAAGTAAAGATAAAAATAATATACTTTGTCTTCCCAGAATTCCTGCTCTCTAGTACAGCCCCTGTAAGCCACCCTGGAGTTTAGATTAGTCTGCCTTCATTTCTGTGATAACAGAAAGGCCTAACCATCTTTCTTCTCTTTTTCTCTTACAGGTGAGCCAGAGCCTAAGTATGCCCTTAAACTGCTTAATGTTTTAGGCTTTCTTACTCCTCTTCTAAAAGCCCCCTTTCACCATGTGACTGACCTGGCCCTGGGCAGCAAATGTCCACGTTATCTTCTCTGTTCATATCCACATCAGTGTATCCTCTCTGTTCTCCCCCTTCCATTCTAGGAACTACAACATATCCAGCTTGCTTGCTCTGAGGTTTTTATTTTAAAATCTAATCAGTTGTGTTCACCCTTCCCTTTTATTCTATTTATTTTTTTTCCATTAAGAAGACCAAGAACCCCAGGAGAGAACCTTCTCTCCCTAGTACCAGATGCTAACTCTGATAAGATGCCCTGAGATTTCAGGTGACATTTCTTTCCTAGTTTTGAATCCTTTAATCAGCCCAGAACATGAACCATTCCTGCCCTCCTAGACAGATAGCATCACGAACAAAACTTGAGCCAGATAATTATTCCAGTCAAGCAATAGACTTAAAAAAGGACTGGCTTATTTTGATACACCAAGGCAGAAAGAGAAATGAAATAGGTAATAATTTTGATGTTACTTTCTGATAACAGATGTGTCTGTGCATATCATAATGATTTCCCAAATATTTCTCATTTCCCTGCCTTCCCTCCATTCTTTTGCCAAGCCCCGATCATTCACCATTCTAAAAACATAATAATATACCTTCTCTCCATCCGCTAAGAAACAATTTCAGAATCTGGAGTTAAGAAGAAAAGTAGGAAATATCCAATATATACAAAGAACACAAGAAGTTAATCCTAGCAGGTAGACTTCAGAGAAACAAATAACCCTACAACTAAACAAAGAATTCTCAGCTGAGGAATACCAATTGGCTGAGAAGCACCTAAAGAAATATTCAACATCTGTAGTCATCAGGGAAATGCAAATCAAAACAACCCTGAGATTCCACCTTGTACTAGTCAGAATGGCTAAGATCAAAAACTCAGGTTATAGCAGGTGCTGGTGAGGATGTGGAGAAAGAGGAACACTCCTCCATTGCTGGTGGTATTGCAAGCTGATACAATCACTCTGGAAACAGTCTGGCAGTTCCTTAGAAAATTGGACACAGTACTACCTGAAGACCCAGCTATACCATTCCTGGGCATATACTCAACATGTAATAAGGACACATGCTCCACTATGTTCATAGCAGCCTTATTTGTAATATCCAGAAGCTGGAAAGAACCTAGATGTCCCTCAACAGAGGAATGGATACAGAAACTGTGGTACATTTACACAATGGAGTACTACTCAGCTATTAAAAACAATGAATTCATGTAACTCTTAGGTAAATGGATGGAAATAGAAAATATCATCCTAAGTGAGGTAACCCAATCACAAAAGAACACACATAGTATGCACTCCCTGATAAGTGGATATTAGCCCAGAAGCTCAGAATACCCAAGATACAATTCACAGACCACATGAAACTCAAGAAGAAGGAAGACCAAAGTGTGGATACTTTGGTCCTTCTTAGAAGGGGGAACAAAATGCCCATGGGAGGAGATACAGAGACAAAGTGTGGAGCAGAGACTGAAGGAAAGGCCATCCAGAGACTATCCCACCTGGGGATCCATCCCATATACAGTTACCAAACCTAGACACAATTGTGGATGCCAACAAGTGCTTGCTGACAGGAGTCTGATAAAGCTGTCTCTTGAGAGGCGCTGCCCATGCCTAACAAATACAGAGGTGGATGCCCTCAGCCAACTATTGGATTGAGCAAGGGTCCCCAAAGGAGGAGCTAGAGAAAGGACTGAAGGAGCAGAAGGGGTTTGCAGCCCCACAGGAGGAACAACAATATGAACCAACCACAGCTCCCATGGACTAAACCACTAACCAAAGAGCACACATGGAGGGACCCATGGCTCCTATGTAGCAAAGGATGCCCATGTGGTCGTCAGTGGGAGGAGAGGCCTTTGGTCCTGTGAAGCCTCGATGCCCCAGTGTGTGGGAATGCCAGGATCAGGAAGCGGGAGTGGGTGGGTTGGTGAGCAAGGGGAGGGGGGTAGAGGGGTGGGGAGGGGAAACCAGGAAAGGGGATAACATTCGAAATGTAAATAAAGAAAATATCTAATAAAAAAGAAAAGTAAAAAGCAGGACTGGCAGATTTGGAGGGGATGTGTTTGATCCATTTGCATCAAAACTGGTCTGCAGAAAGAAACAAGAAATAAACCAGTGTGCACACAGAGTAAACAGGGTCTCGGAGAGTGCCATGCTTAGGCACATCGGATTGGAGCCCCTCTGGACTGTGAAAGGCTGTGTTTCCAGAAAATCCCCTGAAATCAGCCCAAACCTGCTGAGGTGCATTTCTGATGCAGCAACTGAAAGATAAAAATACTGGCGCCATAGGGAAAATGCGCGGGAGCACCAGAGATCTGCGTCTCAGGCAGGGCCAGAATACTCGAGTCAATTGCCATCAAGTATTCCATAAGAGAGCGTGGAGCATCTCTACTTGAGGACCCGCCTCCTATGGGTGTGGCTGTTTTCCATTTTAAGAAGACGTCTCTGAGAAAACAGAGAAGAGGGCGCATCATGCGTGTTTATATTTCTGTCTCTGCATATGCATGTAACTCCCACAAATGTCTACAACGGCGGAGCCCACAATCACAGACTGAGAATAGCTGCTACTAAACCAGTTGGTTTCATAACACATTTAACTTTTTACATTTATTTATTTGCATGGTGTTGCCCTCAACCTTTTGTGTGTGTATGTATGTGCACGCACATGCATGTGTGTGTGTGTGTGTGTGCGCGCGCATGCGTGTGTGTCAGAGGCACAGCACACACGTGTGAGAGGTCAGAAGACAACTTGTGGCAGTTGGCTCTGGATATCAGCCTCAGGCTAGGCAGCAAGCGCCTTTACCCACTGAACCATCTGCCTTGCTTGCTTTTATACAATTTTAATGCAGGGAAATTTGACCATGATTAACACCACTAATGACATTCGGGGAGATGGTATGCCTTCCCGGAAAACAGTAATGGATCACTTTTGACTGCGTGTTATTTGAAGAAATGGCAATGGCAAATGGGTATCAGCTAATAAGTCTCTTCGATCAAGCTGTAGCTACTTTGTCATCTTTACATGCCAGTGTGATAGATTATATATTGGGCATTTTCACCTATATAATTATTTGGTTATAAACACAAAGGCATATTTAATTGGGAGTTCATAAACAAATATTGTTAATGGGGAGATGGCTCCATTATTTGGACAAACAACAGGTTTAGCGTCAGTGGATACAGTTCTGCAAACAAATGATGTTTACTTTGTAAGACCCTTGTGATTACTTTGCACTTCCCTGGTTTTGCTCTATCTTTGTTAAAACTATAATTAAAAACGCATCTGGGTAAAGGGGCTTTCTTCTTCCCTATTGGTCTGCTTTTCTGCCTGAGGCATTCATGGTCGGCACAGTAAGATAACTACCACAGTCTAATTTATCAGCTTGGGCACCCCTGTGAGGAATGTAAATGCTTAACTCTCCCAGACTCAGATGGAGCACTGGGCTCCAGTCAACGGTGAACAGTGCTCCATATGCCTTGGACTGAGTCTTCTTCCCAGAGCAAATTACCTGCAGAGTTGAAGTGGGAACGGTAAGGTCTTGTGCTAGTCACTGTATAGATCATCATTTAAAAGAGCTGAATGTGAGAAAATGGAAGACGGGTTCTAAATTTGTAAAATCACATGTATGGGAAAGGACTCCAATAAAAGGACATGAATAGCTTGGAGTTCAGTTTGGCAGAGAGATGGCATCCAGCATCTCCAACTTCAAACGCCTTTCCATTAAACCAACCAAGGCATTGTTTGCATAGCAGTGCTTGTTTAAAGAGACAGATTTAGACGGCAGCCTAAATCCCATCCATCCATCCATCATTTAAAATATTTATTAAGTAGAAATAGCTGATCACTGAGAGCCAAGGGCTGGAGCATTCATCTTGATGTATAAAATGTTCTGAGGCAGAACTCTAGACTCGCGGGGCTTACATCCAGGCAATTAGGCACACATTCAGAAGGCCAGGTCAGCCTTGACATAGCCTGCATCCACACATTCCCTATCTGGGTCCCAAGTTCTTAAATGAAGAAAAAGGATTTCTTTTTTTCTGATTCCAAAGGTTTTCAGTTGTGATTCCTGTATATCAGGGATGGTAATCTGAAGTGCTTTCCTGCGGGTTAGAATGCTGCACCTGTATCCATCAGGAGAATAGTGGTATCAATTAGTGATGTCTGCCATGAACAAAGGCAGACAGGAGAACAGATAGGAACACAGTTGGTTTTTTGTTTTTGTTTTTTGGTTTTTTGTTTTTTGTTTTTTGTTTTTGTTTTTTTGTCTGAGCCTATTCTAGGTCTAGATAACCTAGAATATTGATTTTTGTGACCTTTATTAAACCAAGTTGAGTACTGAATAAAGTATGCTTAATAGATAGTTCCTACTTTCTTTGAGCTTAGAGTTAAGATATTAAAGTATTAAATCAACACATATTAAAAATATATGTATGCATATTAAGGATTCATGAGACGCTAAACAAATTTCTGTGATATACAAAATGGATTTATAATACGAGCAAATATTTAGATACTGTGATACTGTTTACCAAGATGGCCAAACTGTTCTGGCCATTGTTCTGCCGAGATGCAATGTGCAGGTGCTACCAAGTACCCTGTGATGCTCAACACAATCTTGTCCCTGTATCCCAGGTGCAGGAAGCCCGCTCTGATGGTTTCTTGGTGGACATCTCTAATATCTCTTCTAATAATTTTATTTAGCAAAATTTTAACCCAAGAAGCAGTTATGCAATAGAGGGAAAGTGGGCCTTAAGTCAACAGATTAGGAGTCTATCATTCTCTTTACTACAACCTAGAGTTTCCTTACCAGAACCCCAGTTTTCCCTTTCACACATAAAATGGAGGGATAGGATTATTATAATTCATTTATTACAAATTTCCTGTTGCAATTGTTAAGCATACTCTGGGCCACTGGACTGCTTTCTTGACTGAGGACCAAGCCTTCTCTGCCAACTGATTCTTTCAAGGGCTTTCCACCCAAGTCCTTGGACACAGGAATCAGAAGGCACACGCTTTAGAAAAGACGGGTCATTCTATACACGAGAAAGATAGACTGTAGGAGAAAGCAGTCTCACGAGCCCCAGGGAGAGTGAACTCAAAACCAATTCTGATTGGTTCAACAGAAATTCATAACCAAGACTCCTCATGGAGTCACATGTATTTCATTAATTCCTCCCTTCACTGATTCGCAGAGGACAGACTGAGGCCTTTCTGTATTCTAAGTACCGCTTGCACACTAGACAAGCATTTGTAACCTAAAACCATAAAATCCCTGATTCCACTGATTCTTCTCCTGGAGAATAAACATCAATACAAAATAATACCAGAGTTCTGGATTAGGAAGAATCATAAACGTAGGCACGAGGAGGGAGAAGACTTTTATGAACGATGGCCTACCTGACTTAAGCATAAACCCAGGCAGGTAAGAACACTGGGCGTGACTACTGCCAAGAGGTGCTGTGGACTGTGCGATTGGCACTCCGGGCACCACATAGCTCCCATCCTAAAAGCTTTCACCTCCTAACCATCACCTCTCTTTGGGGCTTTCTCTGACTATACGCATTTCTTCCTCCAGACTCCCTCTTTTCTCATTCCATCTGGCCAACCCTTTACTGATTCCCACCACACGTCAACTTAGATTATTCTTTGAACACAGGCTGCTGTAGTTAGGAGTGTGACCTTGGGAGTCGGCCGTTCATGTTAATGTGCCAGCTCTAGCACTGACTCTGTGCCCCAGATTTCTAGCAACAACAATAGTAACCTCTGCCGGTGTCATTGTATTGACTAAGTGATCTATGATGCACAGCGCTTGGCTATGCAGCAGGCCAGAGCATAGGCATTCTCACATAGTGATAGTCTCCATACCAGCTTCTCAGCTCATCATCTAATCTCCTAGCAACACACTGACCCTCCGTGACTGAAGCCCTTCTCCTGAGCTTCCTCTGCAAATCTCAAACTCTGGCACGATCTGATAATCCATTTCTCTGCTTTTATTCTTTGGTAGCCGATATTCAGTAAAACCAGCAACACCAGGGCTAAAGAGTTGGCTCAGTGGTTAAGAGCACTTGTTGTTCTTGCAAAGGACTCAGGTTTGATTCCCAGCACCCACATGGAGTCTCACAGTCTCCTCAGGTACTAGGCACACCTGTGGTACACAGACTTACATGCAGGGAAAATACTCATACCGACAAATAAAATATCTAACAAAACAAAACAAAGCACAACAACAAAATCAAAATGCACCAACCAACAAAAGAACAATAGAACCCCTACTTTAGCATGAGAATTGAGAGTCATAAACACAGACAATGGAGACAGGGCTTTGGTGGTTTGAATATGCTTGGCCCAGGGAGTGGTACTACTAAAAGGTGTGCTCTGGTTGGAGTGAGTGTGTCAATGTGGGGTGGGCTGTGAGATCCTCCCCTTAGCTGCCTGGAAATGAGTCTTCTCCTGCTTCCCTTAGGAACAAAATGTAGAACTCAAAGCTCCAGTGCCATGCCTGCCTGGAGGCTGCCATGCTTCCCGTCTTGATGATAATGGACTGGACCTCTGAGCCTTTATGTCAGCCCCAAGTAAATGTTGTCCTTTATAAGAGTTGCCTTGGTCAGGGTATTTCCTCACAGCAATGGAAACCCTAACTAAGACAATGACTTTAACACTTATTGACCCACTGGCCATTTCTTGATCCATCTCTATATCCAGATACCCTCCTGATTCCCCCATCCCGTGGATCCAAGAGGAAATTTTTTTTAATTTATTTTATTTTCTAAATTCTTTGTTTACATTCCAAATGCTTTCACCGTTCCCCCCTCCCCATATGTCCCATAAGCCCTCTTCTCTCCACCCATTCTCCAATCACCTCCCCCTCCTTTTCCTCTGTCCTGATACTCCCCTACAATGCTGGATCAAGCCTTTCCAGGATCAGGGCCCTCTCCTTACTTCTTCATGGGAGTCATTTGATATGCTAATTGTGTCTTGGGTATTCAGAGATTCTGGGCTCATTAATATCCACTTATCAGAGATTGCATTCCATGTGTATTCTTTTGTGATTGGGCTACCTCACTTAGGATGATATTTTCCAGTTCCAACCATTTGCCTAAAAACAACGGATTTTCACCTGAAGAAATTCGGATGGCCGAAAAGCACCTTAAGAAATGCTCAACATCATTAGTCATTAGGGAAATGCAAATCAAAACAACCCTGAGATTTCACCCCACACAAGTCAGAATGGCTAAGGTTAAAAACTCAGGAGACAGCGGGTGCTGGTGAGGATGTGGAGAAAGAGGAACACTCCTCCACTGCTGGTGGGATTGCAAGATGGTACAACCACTATGGAAATCAGTCTGGCGTTTCTTCAGAAAATTAGACATGACACTTCCGGAGGACCCTGCTATACCTTTCCTAGCCATATACCCAGAGGATTCCCAGGCGTGCAATAAGGACACATGCTCCACTATGTTCAAAGCAACCTTTCTAGATACTTCCCCCACATTCTGATAGCCACACAACCCTGCAAGTCCCTCCTCTTCCAGCCATCTTTCTCTTCTCTGATTGGCCATGAGCTCCTCTAAGAAATGCACTGGTCCTTCCTATTTTCTCTTCCCATGATCTGAACACAGCAGCATCTAGTGCAGTAATTGTGCCCAGTGGTTTTCTTCTGGATGAAGACATACATAGGATAGCATATTCCCACTCATGCTTTCAGTGGACCAGGCACCGTGTATCTAAAATAGAACTCTTAGTGCTGTCTCCCGATGACCCTCTTCCGGGGTTATTCTTGTAACCATCACTCTCTGCCTCTCATGTGTTCATCCTCAACCCTCAAGAGCCGTTGCACGACAAAGACATGGGCGAGGCTTGAATTTTACCTTGTGGCCGTCTCTAGCCAATCACCGACATTCCCCATCCGTTCAGTTGCCACAGTCTCCTAATAATTTCTTCCGTCTCTTCTGTCTGCCTTCCACATTTTAGAAGGCTTTCCTGATTATAGCTCAGATCATCTCGTCCTCCTGCCAAAATGCCCTCTGAGGCTTCAGCACACTTGGGACCCAATAGAAGGTCTCTACTAGGATGCTGCGCACCTGCCAGACACTGACATTTTTAAGCCCTT
Source organism: Apodemus sylvaticus (assembly GCF_947179515.1). Lineage (NCBI taxonomy): Eukaryota > Metazoa > Chordata > Mammalia > Rodentia > Muridae > Apodemus > Apodemus sylvaticus. Next base: position 13,453,020 of record NC_067491.1, read on the forward strand.
TCCTAACTAAGGCAAGGGCTAAGACCGTGTTCTTCCTCCCTCCCTATGTACCCCAGCAGCCATGAACACCTCCTTCTCTGCCTCAGCTTCTTCATGCTCCCTGCTCCGTCTGTCTGGAAAGCTGTTCTTCCAGGCTCTTGGCTTGCTTGTGCCTTCTCGATACATTAATCTCTGCTGGAGTGTCACTTCCTAAGAGACTCGTCCTACGAAGTGGGGGTGGGGGGTAGGGGATGGGGGCCCCCTCCAGTCATCCTATGATTCTTTCTTCTGCTCTCTTTTCCTCAGAGAACTTACAGTCACAGATTCACACTAATAGCTTTTGAAATTAAAGTTTTTTCTCTTAAAGGTTATATGATAGAAATGTTTTTCTTTCCAACTGCCTGCTATTTCATTTACATTGTGCGAGAGGGTCACCGCAGCAACTATTTGGTAGCGTGTTATCTGTGATTCTAAAGGCATGCCTTTACTGAGTGGTAAAAGGTTCTGGGATATGTAGTGGTCACACTTTGCAGTGTGACGATCAAACAACATATCAACCAACTATCCTTCCTCCCTCCCTCCTTCCCTCCCTCCCTCCCTCCCTTCCTTCCTCCCTCCCTTCTGTCTTCCTTCAGTGGCACTGGGTACCAAACCATTCTAGACAAGCTTTGTACTACTGAGCTACCTTCCCAGCTGATCGCTTTCTTAAATGGGAACTTGCATCAAATTCTAAACTCTGTTAGCTACTGTTTGGGAACCTCTCCAAGACCAGAGTTCCATCAGAATCCTTCTCTGAGACTAAGGCATGTCCTTAGCCTAAGGTCCACGAATCTTCCTGGAAGGTGGGGACAAGAGAGAATTAATGATAGAGGTGGGCAGAAAGAAAAAAAATATACCCCGTGTTGAACTTAAATTTAGGTCTATTTATCAAGTGTCTGTCTGTCTGTCTAGCTATCATCTCTTTCTTTCTTTCTTTCTTTCTTTCTTTCTTTCTTTCTTTCTTTCTATCTATCATCTATTTATTAACTTCTATTTCCCTGTCTGTCTGTCTGTCTATCTATCTATCTATCTATCTATCTATCTATCATCTATTTATTAACTTCTATCTATTTCCCTGACTGTCTGTCTGTCTGCCTGCCTGCCTACCTGCCTATCTATCTATCTATCTATCTATCTATCTATCTATCTATCTATCTATCTATCTATCTATTTATCTATCTATCTATCATCTATTTATTAACTTCTATCTATTTCCCTGTCTGTCTGTCTGTCTGTCTGTCTATCTATTTATCTATCTGTTTGCCCATTTACCTATCATCTTTAATGCTATGAGAACAGAGGGACTATTTGGGAGGGGAGTGAGACCGGATAATAGGAAATAGGAAAGGTAGTGGGGAGTGATTCTGAGCAAAGTCCATGTATGAAGATGGAATAAGAAACCCATTATCTTGTATATTAACCAAAAAGAATGAGCAAAATAATAAAGTAGAATACCTTGGAGTCACTTTAGTCAAAGGCTGTATTCCCTTCGCTGCCTCTGACACCTGAGGTTTCTCTTAGCATTCTTTACCCACGGGTTCTTGACCTGTCTTGCTTGTTAGTCACATGGCCATCCTTATCCTCCTCATCTGTATTTAGAGAAGGTTTTACTCATCTCTTAGAATCCTTTTGACCCCAGAGAAACAATCCTGGAGTCTTCCTTGTCTTTCCTCATGAGTATCAGGTGTAATTCTCTCTAATCACAAAGACCAAGTATTTGCCTACTGGACTTGCATCCATTCACCCCAAGAGTTTTCACTGCTCCCTGCATGACTCTTTCATGTTCTCTGCAACAGGAAGTCACATAGGTTGTTCTTGTTTCTGGGTCTAAAGAATCTAGATTGTCTAGCACAAAGTTGCAAAGCAAGAATGAATAACAGTGACATAAAGGTGAATACCACTTGTTAGATTTGTCGCATTAATTTTCAGTTGTTCCTGTGTGGCCACTTTAATGAATAATACAAACAATTCAAATTAACAACATAAGCATCTTAAAACTTGCTGGGTATATATATATATATATATATACACACATACACATACATACACACATGTATATGTGTGTATGTATGTGTATGTATATGTGTATGTATGTGTATGTGTACACATTAGCTATGTATGCATGTACATAGCTATATACATGTATACACACACAGACATATCTTTCTGCCACGCAGCTGATATGACTGTCGTATGTTGCCACCTCCTGACTCTATCACTGACTTGAGGCTCAGATTTTACCTGCAACATCAAACTCGATTTCCAGTGTGACTTTGCTCGTGATGGAAGAGTCTCGCAGGAGCTGATTGGCTTCCTCAAAGGTGCTGTCTTCTGTTGGGATTCCGTTAATGGCCATGACTCTGTCTCCAATCTGTAGCACACCGCATCTAGTTCAGGACCACATGTGAGAGGCCATAGTTAGAGGAAACAATCGTGGGGTTGGACTGGCCACCCTGCCCCACTTACTCTTTGCAAAATAGCATAACCATTTGATCTCCTTCAGCTGGGGCTATAGGCAAGCACATTAGGTCAACTGCAATGCCCTGCACACTTGAATCCTGTAGTTACAATTGTGGGTAAGGGGGTTTTTAAGTATCCCAGAGAATTAATTAATAATGCATAACTACGACAGTATGATAATCTAACCAGAATGAACAGATAGTAAAGATGAACATACATTCTTGCAATGCAGAGATATAACTTCAGTTGAACTTATGCCACGTTTTAAACAGATTTGTCTCCTTTATAATTAATACAGCCTCTAGTTTTTTGATGGACAAAATCTGCTAAATAAAATCACCCTTGCTCATAATTCTTCTAAAACCTGATCAAGAGCATAAAATTTTATCATCAGGATGGAGAGTTCATTATGTTTTGCCTTTCCTGCACTGAGCCCTGTTCCATAATTTATTAGTTATTCACAAAGAGCTGGTGTCAGAAATGCAGGGTAGAAAAAGCTTCTAGGGAAGAGCATCTCACCTCTCTGCTGGGCTGTCGGCTTCAATATAGGAAATCAGAGGTGGGGAGGAGAGTGTCTCTGTGGCAAACACGCTGCCCTGCAGTTGGATTCCAAAGCCGGTGACAGGATCAGCCGTCAGGACAACCTCTGTGGTTTCAGTGTGAACAACCTGTCCAGCCAATCCCACAGTGCTGGAGGCTAAAGACACTAGAGGAACAAACAGGAAGAACGAGACTGTAGGTCCAAGGAGGTGTCAGCATTTCCAAACTAGAATAGATCGAAATGGAAGCTTGTCTGCAATGGAAGGAGTTTAAATGCTGGTGGTACAGCAAAAAAAGTTGGGTTCCAGATGAACAGGATAAATGCTTCTCCCAGCTTGTGATGCTGGAGTTGGGACCAGGGTAGCCACTCCATGCCCCAGAGACTGGGAAGAGACTGGAAAAAGAGGATAGCCACGGGACCTCATCTAGTGCTGGGCTGTACAAATGAGCATCAATGGAGGAAGACCTTGGGGCAGATCTTTCTATCTCTGCGTGTCTGCATTCTCTCTGCAAGGGAAACTGGGATGGTGAGTTTGGGTTTCCACACTTCAACCACATGTGATTGTGAACAAGGCAACCTTCTGTTTTGAGGAAACAACCTGTGACCCCAGGGATGGTGAGGCCGTGCTGGTCCCCAGTCTTTCTCCAGTATTGAGTGGGCATAGTGAGTCAAATAGTCCTCTTGTCCCCAAATTTTGTTTCTCAATCTTTTGTTCTGGCTTGGCCCCCCCAGTCACTTGCCTCCTTACTCCACTTCTCTGGTACCCGCTGAGGTCTCTAGCCAGACATCTCCCTTTCTCTTACTTTCATCCCCAGCTTTGATCTTGAAAGGACCATTCCATTTCCAGACGTCTCTCTTTGCTCTGGCTACAAGATTTGGCCTCTTGTGTTTGAACACACTGTCTGCAAGGGTCCTGTGCTTTTGGATTCCCAAGCCAGATGAGGAACGGCAGGGCATTGCCCACACTCTGGACCTCCTTCTGAGAGCATGGCAGGAGTAGGGCCTCTCCCTACCAGGCTTGGGCCTACTCAACTCCGTACAGACAAAGGTTACATCATGATAAAGCCAGTTGGGCTTCTGTTTCCCTGCCAGAGAACTGCCTTCTCCGAGATCACATGACTTGCTAATCTAGCTGCTAAGCTTGGAAGCCCCACCCCCTGAGCCTCCATCACTTCCTCCTTGTCCTTTTCCTTCCCCTGCCCTGCTGAATGGAGCTATGTAATCTAGCGCTACTATTCAATAAAGGAGCTGTCCTCTGAACCAGTCTCTGGGGGTCATCCATACACCTGTGATACTCTCTACGACCATTCATGCCACCTGAGACCCTGCTCCCCAGATCCTCTGTACCCCAGAACTGCTGATGCATAATGCTGATGGGGGCAGGAGCCCCACAATGTTGAAATGTCACTTTTAGCTTCCTGCTTTAACTGAAAGCTCTTTCCAACCCTCCTCCAACTGGAACCCTTTTTACTCTCCTACATGGGACCTTTTTGATATTCTTTGCTCGCTCACAATGCTTTCCCTCCTCAAACTGCTACTTTAAAGTCCACATTCTACCCTTACTTCTGCAGCCTGAGCTGTAAGCTTGGTTTTCTGCGTTTCCTATTTCCCGTTTCCTTGTTGACATCATGTCTTCAGTCTCCCATGTCCTAACGTTAACAGCTAGCCTTCCCTGTCCTTACCAAGGTGACAACCTTCTAACACACCGGCTTTGCAGCTCCTTGGCTCTCTCGGTGGCTTTGACTAGCAAATCCATCCTTCTTCAGCTGTCTGTCAACACAGCCCATGGCCACACCCCACCTTCCTTTAGAAGACCCCAAGACTTTACTAGCCGAATCCTCCTTTTTAATCATTTCCTGTATTAGTGTCTTTCCCAGATCCTACAGTCCATCCTTGTCTTTTCCATTGAATTCATAGTACTGTTTTCTGCTGCTTGTCTCGAAGTCTACTGCTTTTCACACACATAGTCCTCCTTAAGCCACGGACACAGCTTTGCACTTTAAATACAAAGAGAACACTGGCTGACGTAGGGATGGGAGACTCCAAAGCTCTCCACAGCCTCGGGTGAGAGCCTGGGGCCTGGAGTTGTAAGCCACCATTCCCCAGTTGCTGCCCATTTCTATCCTTTCCACTCTGAACTTGGAAGTCTGGGGGCCACTTTAGGGAGACATCTGTGACCATCAGAGATTCATAACCACAGCAGGATCCCTTAGACTCGCACTCGGTGCTCTTTGGTAATGCCTAGTCAAGTCCCCTTCTGTTACTGAATTGTCGAAACCTGCCAGAAAAAAAGAGTCAGCTCTAAATTCTTATCTTCCACAGGGCCCCTAGAATCCTCCCCATTTAATTCCTTAAGGATCCATTTCAAATGCCTCCAGCCTCATAAGGGTCAAATGGCATTTGCTGTGAGAATGAAAAGATTCAACCATTTAATGAGCGTTTCATAGATAAAATCCCTCCCAACCTCTCCATCTCTGTTCCATCAATCGTCCTCTCTCTCTTCCTCTTTTCCTACTTCAAGGACCAATCTTCCTTATGCTGTTTATTTTGAATCTTTAGTTTCATGTAGTCAGATTTGCTATCAATGCATCTGAGGACAGCCTTGAATTCCTGACCTTCCTAGGTTCTCCCACCACCCAGGAGTTAGGATGACAAGCATGTGCTATCACCACCTTCTTCGATTTTTCTCCACTTTCTAGCCCTTCTGGGATCCAACACCATTGAGAACATCTCCCTTGTTTCTTTTTCCAAACTCTCCCACCCACTCTCCTAGCTTTTCTGACCTTGCTCTGTAGAACTGTGCTGAATCCGACTCTGCTTCAAATCTATCTTCTCTTACCCTTTGCTAAAACTGCTCGCGCTGATTCCTTTCTGATTGAAAAAAGAAATCAATGGTCTCATTCCCTCCAACTCTACGCACAGACTAGCTTTGGGAACATTGTAAATTGTTCTTTAGGTGTTGATGAAGATTTGATATTAATTTCTTTCTGTATCAGCACTTGGCTGTTCCTTCTCCACCTTCTAGTACATGAAACAGGTCATCACCTCAGTTCTGTGCTCAGTTCGCTGATTCTTGCCCTCACCTGCCCATACAAGTAGCATCCTCTCTCTCTCTCTCTCTCTGTCTCTCTGTCTCTGTTTCCTGACCACAGTGCAGTGTGCAGACACCTTCCACACACACACAGCATCTCTCTCTCTCTCTCTCTCTGTGTGTGTGTGTGTATGTATGTATCTGTGTCTGTCTGTCTGTCTCTGTCTGTCCCTGTCTCTCTCTGTGTCTGTCTCTGTCTCTCTCCCCCTCTCATTTCAGCGGTGAATTTTCTCACCACAAAGAATTTCTTCATCTATAGACACATCTCAAAAGACTTCAAATTATCTTCCAAATTAGGGAAGTAATTTTGACTTTCTCATTGCCTCTCTAATGTTGAAGAAAAGATGATCCTGTTCCTCATCTTGGTTTTGAAATCTCAACACCACCTTTGACTCACTCCTCGTGGTTTCAAATTGGTCAATTGCCCAGTAACTTTTTCCACTTTCACTTTCAACCTAATTTGGGTTTTTATCTCGGCCATTCTAATTCACACATATCTGGATTCTTTAAGGCACAGGAACTTCTCAATTCTATCGTCAAATGATGCCTTCTTTAATTAATTATGTTCCCATACCACTTGTTTTCCATTTGGAAGCCATACTTCATTTCAGTGTATCTCACAGATAACCAGCAGTCATTCTTTACCCAAACGTTTCTATCCTGGAGATTACTGGAACTGATAGCATTCAGGAGGATGGGGTGGACCATTTGATTAAGAGAGGTAATAAAACATTGAAGAAACAAAACCCTTTTCCTTAGCAGGCCATCCTCATTCTTTCTCAGCTGCGTTACCAGGTAACACAACCTTCACTGTATGTGGAGATGGAATAGCCCTCAAAACTACTCTGCATAGGTGGTAGGTAGCTCAAAATCCGAACATGTGACTTGGGGCCAACACACTAACTCTAGACCATAGTCTTTGCTTTGAAGACACAAAACAATTAGCAGATACCCTTTCCTATCAGCAAGAGAAAGGTCTCTGAAATTGACTTCCAGGGAACAGAGATTGTTGGGGATAAGAAAATTATAAGAAGAATTGCTTTATTGACACATGGACAGACAGACAGACAGACAGACAACAGCACCACAAAGACTCTGAGCAGAATTTAGATACCAGCATCACAGGCAGACAGCCTGACCTGGGGCTCTGAGGACTAGGTTCACCTTTTATAAATTCCTGAGGAAGAGGGAAGACTTTGAAGTGGGATCCTGCCATAAGGTCCTCTGGTTTCCCAGCAGGAGGTGTGGAAGAGGGTAAGGATCAAGATGTGTGGCCACCTATACCACCTTGACATAAATTCACCTCCCCAGCAGGTACTGTGGTCTGAGCAGCATTCTGGTCCTGATGCTACAGTTTACATTTAGAACCTAAAGAGCAGCTTTCCTCCCTGTTATCACACAGAGGAGAACAGTGTAGGGCATCATCTCCATGGAAGGTTACTTGAGCTCACCTTTAGGGATTTCAACAGTAGTGTTCTGTCTGAACCTTTCAATGGGTTCACAAGAGCACTTTCCTTCATTTGAGATTTCAGCTTGATACAGATATCTGGGACTACTTAACTAGAGCTAAAAAGCGTGTGCGTTTGAAGTCAGGAGAGATGGGTGAAGATGCTGTGTTCACGACCCAGCACCCACATAGGACAGTTCACAACTACCTTTAAGTTCAGTTCTAGGGAACATGACAACCCCTTCTGGCCTCTGCAGGTACCTGCACATTTATTCACCTAGTCTCATACACACACACACACACACACACACACACACACACACACACATACACACACACACACACATACACACACACACACACACATACACACACACACATACACACACACACACACACACACAATAATAAACAATCACATCTTAAAAGACCCCTGTGTTTGAGTTAGCAGCCACTCATCACCATTAAGAAAGAACAAGGAAATCCTGGTTGTGGTGGTTTGAACATGCTCCGACAAAGAGTGGCACTGTTAGGGCTGGCCTTGTCAGAGGAAATGTGTCACTGTGGGGGTAGGCTTTGAGACCCTCCTCCTACCCCCCTGGAAGACAGTCCTCTCCTAGTGACCTTTAGATGAAGGTGTAGATCTCTCAGCTCCTGCACCATGTCTGCCTGGATGCTGCCATGCCCCTGCCTTTATAATAATGAACTGAACCTCTGAACCTGTAAGTCAGCCCCAATTAAATGTTGTCCTTACTAAGAGTTGCTTTGGTCATGATGTCTGTTCATAGCAGTAAAGTAAGACACTGGTGGTAGTGGCACAAGCCTTTTGTTTTGTTTTGTTTTGTTTTGTTTTTTCCCAGAGAGGGTTTCTCTGTATAGCCCTGGCTGTCCTGAAACTCATTCTGTAGACCAGGCTGGCCTTGAACTCAGAAATCCACCTGCCTCTGCCTCCCAGAGTGCTGGGATCACAGGCATGTGCCACCAGCACCTGGCATTTATTTATTTATTTATTTATTTATTTATTTATTTATTTATTTATTTATGCACAAGCCTTTAATCCCAGCGCTAGGGAGGCAGAGGCAGGCAGATCTCTCTGAGTTCAAGGCTAGCCTGGTATACAGAGGGAGTTCCAGGACAGCCAGGGCTATATAGAGAAACTCTCTTGAACAACCAAAGAGGAAGAAGAGGAGGAAAAGGAAGAGGAGGAGGAAAAGGAAGAGGAGGAGGAGAAGGAGAAGGAGGAGGAGGAGGAGGAGGAGGAGGAGGAGGAGGAGGAGGAGGAGGAGGAGGAGGAGGAGAAAAATCAGAAAAATCAGAAGCAACATCAGCTAAGGCAAGCGGCACATCCATAGTAGCAGTTGGGCTACATTAGACTAAGTGATGAAGTCCTCAAGGAAGGATCTGCTGCTCTATTTCACTCAGAGAAGATGGTTGGGCAAATTTTTATTTGACATTCGGTAATATATCCAAAGAATCATTCCAGAAGAAAACTGATCTGTAAGCTCCATCGAGAGACACACTGAGGTGCTCTAAACTAACTAAGCTATTTAACTTAGCTTTGAAAATAATTTACACATTCTATGTTGCTTTTTGTAACTCTATGAAGTTATAGTTTATAGCTTAAATACATGATTAAATGAAACAACTTGGAATTTTTCGACTAACTATCAAAGTCCTTTGACACACTGAGATCTGTCCCTTTCAAAAGGAAACTTTCACGGGCAGTTAGGTTACGCACATATGCCAAATTAGACCAAATCACATTTGGAAAAGGTAAATTATACACTTAAGGATCAAAAGCCAAAAGAACATGATACGCCACTCGTATAACTTGACACAGATTAGCCTGCTTCATCAGATGGTTGGCTCGCAGAGGAAAGAGGAGCTTTCGGTAGTTGGAGGTTCGTGTATGATTTCTCTAGTGTGCATTCCAAATTCCCTCCACTCTTCTGAGTTTCTGCTCACAAGGCTAGATCTGGTCACAGCTCTTTAGGTTTGCAGGAGGCTTTAGCTATCTCAGTCTTTCCAAATATCAGGGAGGGTAGGGGAAGGCAAAGGTACTCAAACAGCTTTTAAACTTTTTGCCTTTGAACATTTATTTTTAATGTGTTAATTATAGGAGGCTATGAACTTTATTCTCAGATAGGAAACACACTTAAAAAGTTTAGAGGGAAAACAAAGCCCGAGGCTCTGTTAAGATAATGTATTTTTGTAGTCTGATCTGCTGTTTGAGACTTCTGCCTCACTAAAAAGCTTGGGGGGAGGGGAACCTGAGGGTGGACCACACACCCTGTTTGGAATGGGATGGGGTGGGGTGGGGTGTGATCAGTTCCTTCTCCACAGGGAGCCAAGGGGTGCTGGGTAGCATCTAAGCTGCCTCATTTCTGGCTGCTAGCTTACCAGGAGCTGTGTTTGATTTCTGTCCTTTTCTTACAGGTGGACGAAAAGCACGGTGAAAGCTGTTAGGTTTCTTCATCTCCTTCCTTTCAGCTCTTTTTGCTGTCAACATCTCTAGAAGCAAGGGATGGTGACCAAAGAAACAAAGGGCATTCTGGGATTGCCTCCTGGCTGTTGCTGCTGCTGCTTGCTATAATGTAGGTTAGCTGGGAACAGGTCTGGTCTCCCCATTGGCTCTGTCTGCAGAGGTGGTAAGGGCAGCGCTAGATGCAGGGTGTAGTCATGCTCTTAGAAGCCATAGCCTTGGTTGCTGAAGAAGGGCCAGCCCTGGTGGTGGGAGGGGCCCAAAAGATTCCAGAAACAGGACTGAGTTTCCTCTGTGACATAGGCTGGAACTGTTCCTGGGCTCTGTGACTCCTCTTAAGGCCTAGAGTCATGGAACTCATCACCCTCTCTGGGAAATGAACACCAGACCTTCTCAAAATATGTCCATGACATACTGTTAGAGTTGCTGTATTTCCCCCTTTGGACAATGAGGGTTTTAATATTTATGTGACAGCAGTTCTTTCTTTTCTGGCAATGTCCTTACTTCATCCTGGAAATACCTAGAAGTTGTTTTTGTTCTGTTTTGTAAACTATGGCCTCACCAACAATACAGCAAAGAGACGTTTTTATTATCTTTGTGGCTTTCGAGGTGACTCACCACCCATGAGTGGCCTGGTTACTATAGAAATGTAACTGTTAGAAAGTGGACGGTAAATGATGGCCCAGAGTGGAGACATAAATAAAGCAGGGGAAGAAATCAGGGTGTATAGTGAGGGTGGCAACAAAGTTTTTTATTTTCAGTTACTTGATGTCTCTACATCTAAAATGGCAGTATTAAGCAATAAAGCTTAATTTTCCTATTTTCCCCACCAAATTGGAGTACTATATTTTTTTTCATGTATTTTAAGTGGGAATAAAAGTTCATACCATTTGGGCTCTACTGATTGTTAAGATATAGAGCATCGGATCTCCTGAGACATGTGGATAAACATCCCGCTACATCCGTGTCATCGGAGCCTAGGTGCTTCCATTGCAGCAAACATGACCTGCAAACATCTCAACCCAGGTCTCTGTTTATCTTTCTGCTCCAGATGGATGGCTGTGAGCTGATTCAAGAGAGAATGTATGACTCGGTGAGGGGAAAGGCAGGCCTCAGCTTCGTTCCGCACTCCAAATCCAAGATGTGCAAACATCTACGGGACACATTGGCGGCCGTTGGCGGCCATTCGTATTCACTAATGACCTTAACAACACAGGAGCCTTACCTAACACAAACAAACGGCCAGCCTTCAGAGTAGAAATACAAACAATATTGCGAGGATTGTAATGGCTCTATCCTGGAGAAGGATGGAACCTGTTTGTCACTGACGAGCAGTGCATATGAGGACACCACATACATCTATATGCATATTCCAACTTTATGCCCTGGAGTCATTGTAGGAAAAGCTTGAGCCATGTATCACAGTTCAGTAAAACTGTAAAATCATGATCCTGCCCCCTTTAAGACGGTGGTCACCCTAGGAGGCCAGATCTCACAGCCTGATTAAATGAGGCCTCCCTGTTGCCCACTCTCTCTCCAACTGGTTATCCTGTGCCAAGTGGTTATCACTGTAATTATTCCCATTTTTAGCAAGGGCATAATAACCTTATGATACTTGTTCAGGGTCCTGCAGCTAGAATGTAACGTTTGGGTGACAGACCTCCAGTACGTAGAGTCTCGTTTGCTGCATATCTGCAACTGGGCTCTGTCAAGATTAGTTTTTTACTCTAGCCTTAGTTGAGAAATGAAAGGGGAACCTAGATTTTAGTATTCTAAGGTCATTCTTTCATTTTTATAATTTCAAGTTATTGTGAATTTCATTTACTAAAGAAGAAAAGCCTTATATTTGAGCACATGTTTTATTTTTAGTTAGTGTGTGTGTAAGTATGTGTATGTATGTATGTGTGTGTGTGTGTGTCTGTCTGTCTGTACACTTTTTCTATCAGGTACCCCCAGAGGTCCGAAGACGTATAAATTCCCCTGGGACTGGAGTTACAGATGACTTTGAGACACCTTACAAGGTGACTGGGAATAGAACGTGGGTCCTCTTACAGGAACAGGACACACCCTTAGCTACTGGCTTATCGCGACATCCCTGCCAAGATTCACATTTTAAAAGGTGAATAAGTCACAAATGATGTGTATGCCACCAGGGAATCCAGGATGCCGGCCATGCCTGTATTGTGGTCTTCTCTGCATTATGGCTTCAGGTTCCTATCAGCTGCAGAAACTGCTTCTGACAGTGGGTGATTGTTGTTGTGCACGGTATAGTACTGATGGACAGGATTAGTACTGAGAGATGGTCTTGGGATAAGAACTCTTTGGCACACAAACCAAAGAGTCAAAAGATCCAGCAACCCCTCCCCCTTTTCTCAGTCCCCGTCTTAGCATCTCTGGGTTTGACACGCACAGATGCTCCTCTGCTTCTTTCCCATGGTAGACATAAAAATAAGCCTGGTCATCTTTAGGGTTTTTTTTTTTTTTTTTATATAGGAATCACAATCCCAGACAACAAAAATATACAAGGCATGAAATACACTGAGATTGGATCTATCTAGAAATATAGGCATTTTCTCCATATATATAAAGCTGTCCAACTTCTTTAACAGAAAAGAAACAAACCTGTGTTTCTTCCCTCTAGAAGCACCCAGCCATTCTCTCTTTCTATATAAATCATACTAACTCACACCAATGGCCATCACACCTTCCTTACCTTAATTTGTCTACATAGGCTTGGCTATCTAGCCCAGCAAATATTTTCAAGAATGGGAGTTCATAGACTCCCATTCTTTTTGTGAAGTTTAGCATCCTTCTAACTTTCTTAATTCTTGAGTTCTTAAATGGACATACTACCAAACCGCCTTCTAACTACATCTCTCTATGCTCATATCCTAGCACTGTTCTCAGCCCTCATCAGAGAAGTACCATTGTGGGGTAAATGGCAGCTAATATAGAAACTCACAACTGCTTAATGTGCAGAGAATAAGTTTCTGTACATTTATATCATCCTCAACTTGACAATCCACACCACACATACACTACACACTAGAAACATATACATTACACATTACATGTACACTATACACACACTACCTACCTACACACACACACACACACACACACACACACTAAGGCTAAGGGATCATCAGGGATGAGTATTGATTGTAGAAGCAAAAGGTTGGACAACTGCAGCAAACCGCTTTTGACCAACATGACAGGTCGTTGCACACAGGAACTCATAGCTATGATTCCGGCACTAGACCTACACAGGATCAAGCTAGTCACCATTCCATTGAGGATGTGGGAAGAACCTAGCGAGGGAGCTATTGGCATCTGGTGTCTGTTAGAGAAGAGATAGCCTTATTTAAGGGTGTAGGCTCTGGAAAGCTAGCCATGTTCCAGGGGATGTCCCTTGCATGTATAGTTAGCATTTCTTGAAAGATGGGTAAGCAACAAGGAAGAATCTCAAAGTAGCAGGAAAGGGAGGTGGCATGTGTAAGCTTCTAAAAGAATAAATAAATATATATTAAAAGCAAGAAATACTTGCAACAGAAGGGAGTCTCAATGCAATGGCATAAAGATAAGAGCAAAGGAAAAGTCAGAGAATGAGAATTTGAAAGTAAAGTTCAAACTTCACTCCAAAGGAAGTCAAGAAATAGGATATGAAATGTGTTATGATAAACAAAATGTACAAAACTCACGCTTATCAAAAGAGGGGTGGCGTTTGTACAAAACCGCTTTCGAGGGAATAAGCTATGAAGAACAGATGTTTATGCCTGGAGCTACTCAAGGTAGAAAGGCGACTCAAAAGACATTAAAAGAGAAAAATTTTAAAAAGTTGTTACAGGCAAAGTTGTAGGTACATAGTTGTAGGAAAAGGTAGTCTGGGCTAAATCCACCTGAAGTTATATTCAGCGTAAGCGTTCCCATCCAGATCCTGGGTTTCAGTCGTGGTTCTTAGCCTGAGCCACCAGCTACAGAGCAATTGTCAAACTGCCACACCTCTTAGGGTGCGCTTCCTGTGCATTTTCTGGAGACCAAATGGGCCATGTGGTTGGCGGTTCACTTACATGAGCTTTTGAAGTCTTTCTTCTTCAGTCTCCTTCTCATCATGGTTCCCCGTGGGCTGGTGGAGTAGAGGCTGCGGGGTAAAGTCCCCATGTTCAGGGAACTCAGACTGTACGCACTCATGGAGGTAGGAGAGGATGAGGGCGCCATGGTCGCTGTAAGAGAGCAGAGACTTGGCACGGAGCAGTCCGAGACACGGCGGCCTGAGCCTGCCACCCCTTGCCAACCAGCGACCACCCAAAGAGACATCACATAGTCACGATTAGTTAGTATCCCAACCCAGACACAGACTAAGCCCGGAGCCAGCACTTTAGAGTTTCAGAGTTATAAGTTTTGAGGATTAGGATCCTCCATAGCCTGTGGCTGCACGTAGACTGTGCATTTTGCTTCGAACAAACAAACAAAGATTAGAACAAATTCCTCCATTAAAAACTTAAGACATCAGACACACAATGTCACTTTTGGAGCATTTTCTGACATGTATGTCATAAGTGATTCACATACACAGAGATCTGAGATCACCATACTCCAAGTTCTGAGTTGTCCCCTGAGCTGCATAGAAAGGCTTCTGAACTTTTACTCGTTTTTCTTCCTTTATTGTTTCTGGGGCGCTGGGGATTGAACTCAGGCCTTACACACGCGAAGCCAGTCAGCCATCACTAAGCAACATCCCCCATGCCTTCTGATGGTTTATACTGACGAATGCTTCCCAGCAGAATGGAAGACAGATGACCAGAAACAACAGGGTGTTAGTACAAAGAAAGCCACCGTGACAACAAAAAGCAGGCAACACACATGGAGCTGGAGATGTAGCGAGTTAGGGGGGTGGGGGGTGGGGGGGAGAAGGTGCGAGGAAAAGAGAATCAAAGGAAGGGCCAGGAGGAGAAAGCGTGGAACATTACGAGGGCTGTTTGGAGGAAGCGCTTTCGGGAAAGCCAGGGCCGGCACTCTGCAATGGTCTGGGTGGTGCGTGTTATGGTGATGGTTGGTATAAACGCCACACTGGTTGCTGGCCCAGGAATCCCAGGGAAGTTGTCTGTCGCTCCTCTGAATTTTCACTGCCCGTGTGACGTGATGATGAGAAATAAGGAAGACAAGGAACCAAAAAACAAAAGAAAAAAAAAACAAAAGAAAAAAAAAAACAGAAAAAAAAGAAGAAAAAAGTAACTGAACTGCACAAATTAAGAAAAAGAAAAAGAAAAATTGTTAACAGAAACGAAAGCTGCTTGCAAAGGGGGAAACATCTGCTTGGCTTCTCCCGTTTCTAAATGGTCAGCAAAGGAGATGATTCACAGAGGCTGTGGAGACTTTCATCTCCCTGAGAACAATGCGTGTCTTTTCCCGGCCCACATTTTCTCCCTTTAAGATGACTATTGAATCAATTTCTAATCTCCCCCTGCACTTCACTGTAGACATTAAAAAACATTTTTTTTTTTTGGAAACTTAAAAGTCATCCTCATAAAGATCTATGGCACACGAATAGTAATTAAGGCTTTGCAAATCCTGGTCAGTTAGGCACTCTTCATCAGAGAAAAAGAGGAGATGGGATAGTAAATCACACTAGCTTGTGATGCATGTCCCACCGCACGATTTACTGCCCCGCTGTTTTAATTACACTGCCATCCATCCATCGCGTGTGTTTGATTTTCCTCAACAATAAACAGTTACAATCATCTGCCCCTATCAGGACCTTTTTCTCTTCCCTGACTAATAAGGAAAAAAAGTCTCAATATATTTTGTGATTTTTTTTTTAAAGTATGTACAAGACACATTTAGTTTAAGACTGCTTTATGTTATTATATTTCATTAATATGGCATAAAATTGTAATGAGTTTAACTGCAAAGTTTTGGTCTCTATTTTCTGTTTATAAAAAAAAATGGAAGTATATCATGTTCCCATTTTAAATTTGCTGTTGCTATGATTTGACTTTTCGGGGTGAGGATGTAGCGTGATTGGTGGAGAGCTCACTAAGTTTACAGGACCCCTGGGCTTGGTACTCAGAATGCATAAACCAGGCCCCGTGAGACACACCTAGAATCCCAGCACTCAAGAGATGCAGACAGAAGAACTGGAAGTTTAAAGCCATCACAGCCTACACAGCCTGGGCTACATGAGACCCAATTTTGTTAAATTTTTAACTTTAAACCTTATCATTAACATGTTGCATACCCTGAATTTTAACTGGAATGGAAAGACTTTACCCTCAAAACAAGGAAAAATTAAATTTCTATCCGTCTGGCATTCTGGAAATCAACTAGTATTATATCCTCGTGACCATCTCTGATAGGGATGATACTAGACTTGCTAGGGACTTTTTCACTGAATGATCTTGGAAGCGGTAGAAACAGTCATGGCTTTGATTTGCTTTTATGACTCTGTGGTTAAGAATCTGAAGGAGGGGCTGTAGTTACTCACGCAAAGGCGTTGGAAGCTTTGCATGCAGGCAAATGAGTGTGCTCTAGATGAGCGAGTCTGGCACCCCCAGCCCTTCTCATCCTCAAAGGCCATGTTTCCTAGCGTGAGGCTGACCTGGGCTTCCATCACATGCCTATGTGTTTCCCCTCCTCTTTGACCTACCCAGCTAGGCAGCCTCTCAGCCCCACTCTGCCCACAGTCAATAGATCATGGAAGCATCTCTCCTGCTGTGGGAATTACACACACACAGTGTTCAGCATGGTGCTGCTTCGCAGAATACAAGCAGATTAGCCACATGCAGCAGCACTGACTCTCCCTACTGCTCCATCGACTTAGATTTGAAATAGATTTGATCTTGGTCAACACATTTCCCTCCCTTGAAACTCCAGGTTTTAGAAGACTTGTGGAACATCTGTCAACATCTGTAAAGGCAGCCATTTTCATAGCCACTGTAGTCTAGCACTGGGCCTATCTTTCTGCAGGAGTATCTGGTTTGAGTTTCCTGTCTATGTGCTGAGTCTCGGCTACCATCTCTTTCCTAGACTACAGCACTACTGCCGCATTAGCCTTCTGGTTCATATCTGGCACATCTGCTTTCCAGCATCCATGACACGTCTAGGGGGAACTTGTTTTTTAGAATCAATTATTTTATTTATTTACATCCCAACTGTTGCCAGCTCCAGCCCCCTCCCACAGTTCCCTATCCCTCCCATTCCTCCTCCTCCTTGCCTCCCCATCCCCCAGTATCCCCTTTCCCTGGGGCATCAAGTCTCTTGAAGATTAGGCGCATCTTTTCCCACTGAGGCCAGGTCAGGCAGTCCTCTGCTATCTATGTGCTGGGAGGGGGCGGGGGCTTGGACCAGCCCATGTATGCTGCTTGGGTGGTGGTTCATTCTCTGGGAGCTCCCAGGGATCTGGGTTAGTTGAGATTACAGCTGTTCTACCTATGGGGTTGTCGTCCTCTTTAGCTCCTTCAACCCTTATCCTAATTCCTCAATAGGCGTCCCTGGCTTCAGTCCAGTGGTTGGGTATAAGTATCTACATCTGTCTCAGTCAGCTGCTGGGAGAGGGCCTCTCAGAGGACAGCCATGCTAGGCTCCTGTATGTGTCCCATCATGTCACCACTATGTCCATGGTTTCTGCTGAAGGAGAACTGGACAGTCTCTTACCTCTATATTTGTTTTGGTTTTGGATCATTCACTGTACATCTCTTTCAGCCATGCTGCTCTTGTGCCTCTTAGAACAAGCCAGCTATCTTCCTTCTGCAATCCTACGGCTGCCTCCACTGTCTGTATGGCTAGCTTCTTCTCGGCATTTAAGCCTTAGTTCTGGTGTTATCTCTACCGAAGAACTACTACTGACTTTACTGGTTGGAGGAGCTGCCAATGTCTTGTTATCTCATCAACGGTCTGTACCCTGCACACCCCTTGTCACTGTCTGGATTGTCCTTACTATACAATGCATGAAATGTGTGTTCTCTAAGAATAGAGGTCTCTACTTGTCTTGCTTCTTAGAGACTTGAACTGCACCCAGGACATAATGGTTGATGACTGCATGGTAATAGCTTTGTCCCTGAGATAAAGGAGTATTTTAGGTAAGACATTAGTGGTCTTTTTTTTCTTTTTCTTCTCTTCATTATCCTTGTTTACTTTGTGACACATAAGACACCTTGCAGCAAGATGCAGTTAGTGTTGATCTGGTTAATCTACAATTATGGCCTCTCTATTGTCCTCCTAACAAAGTGTTGTCTGCGTTTCTAACGAAGCTGGGCTGGAGTGAATGGACTTCAGAATTCCACACCCGCCTCAGCTCTTTGCTGAATACTTTGAAAACTACTGAGTGTTTATTAGAACTGTCAAGGCAAATTAATGAGCCCATAAGGAAGATATTGCTGAGCAGTTCATCCCCATGCCAACTACAGGCAGATGAACTGGAGGTCATAAACTTCCCCTTGATCTGTAACCATTATCAGGGGCTAACTCTTTAAACACAGAGTGATTATGAGGTAAGGTGATACAGGTGATGCAGAAAGCTGGATCCACGATTGATGAAAGGCCTTTTGAAATTGACATAGGTGGGCACAAAGGGTGAATGTCCCCCTTTGAATGTATACGCCAAATCTCTTATGTTCTAGAGCAGACTACTGGACATTCATATACTAAATAAGTATCCCAGGGGATTGATAATAAGATGTTGCATTTTGGGCATGCTCTTGCATTTTGAAAAGGAAACTCAGGGACACTCTCTGACTTAGCTGTGCAATAGTAGCAGTCCACATTCACAGCCCAGATGCTGTGCTAACTTTTTAATGGCGTGTCTCAGATGCTGCTGCTTAAGGTATTCTGATGAGGGTGGGCATGACTGTAACCCACACTTTATAGATAAAAAACTTAGGGTTCGGAAAAGTTGGGTAGCTTTCTTAAGGTCCTAAGGTGCCAGAATGGACTCTTTGGATGCCCAACCCACAGCCACCACAAGTCACTGCCTCTTCCTATAGAGGCTGGCGAAGCCTTTGCTCCAGATGGGAAAACAAGCTAAAGTGATAATGTTTCCCACTGCAGCTACAGTTCCGGCTGCTTACAACACATAGAGCACCGGCTTCTGTTTTCCTAATGGTGTTCCCTTGCCCTGCCAGGATGTCTGAGAGAATGGGTGACAGCTAGCCTGGTGGTTGTCCCTGAGATCACAAAATAGAATATGCCCCTGCTTTGAACACATTAAGCCTAGCGACCCTGGCCACAGTGACTTTACTAGAGCCCCCTTTCCTTCGATCGAGTTTAAGTCTCCCAAAGATCTGCCGTGGCACAGTTTTTAACCTCAACGAAAACTAATAATCTTCTTTGCATTGTGGTGCTGGGGATGCAACTTAAGCCTTTTCCATGCTCCCTTAGGCAAGCATGCTCCCACTGAGCCACACAGCTATCCCTGAAAAGGCCACCGTGGCCAGTGTGGTGAATGCTATCGTTTACCAGGGAAAGGCAAAGCGACTGTCCTGTGCTGAGTTAGCGCATCCTTTCCCACACTGATCTGGGATCACTGTGGTGAATGTTTTGGGGCCAGTCACCTCTGGAAAACTTTGAATCTTCATACTTTCATGAGAACGAGAGGCACAGTGCCCAGGCACTGCAGACCAGAAAAAGCAATCAGAACTTACATTTTGAAATAGTGGTGGAAATACGAGAGACTTCAGTAATGCAGAAATAGAAGCCCAAGAATTGCCAAGGGACCCCACATTCGCTCTTGAGCATTCTCCCTTGGGACTAAGATATAATTATGTTTAAGTGCCCCTATTTATTTCTTGTAGAAAGTCTGCTTTTAATGTAAAACATAGGGAAGACGTTAATAGGCTAAATAAGGAAGACAGCCAGCCCTAGACTGTCAGCCTCCTACCTTACAAATATAAATGACGTCAGGGGTTCCAGGAAAGGAAAAACATTGCATTCTCCCTCTACCCAGCTCAGCACATAAATTCTTCAACTTTTCAAATGATCTCGGCAGGTAAAAATATTTAACATTTCATAAGCTGGGAGCTATTTGAACTCTTTAGGATTTGCATACAGGGCAAAGAGAGTAAAATAATGAGGCTGTTAAAGAAAATAAAAAGTAATGTTTTGAAAGGGTCTGTTTACATTTCTGATTTCCTGACGCCAGACGGGAGCTACGTCCTCTCCAAAGAGCACAGCACACAGTCTGAATGCTTCTGTGCCTCCAGGCTGACGGCATCTTCATATACATTGAGAAGATGCATGCAGGCGTGGTTTTAGACACCTCCCCTCTCAGCCGGTGCAGGAAGGACCTAGGGCTATGGTTGAGCCCTATGTGCGTCCCATTGGCTTCCGCATCCTTCAAGCTCCTTGGTACCTCAATTCCGCTGTGCCGATTTCCAATCCTAACCTGCCTGTGCGGCATCATTTCCTCACACCAAAGTGTCAAATTAAAATCTGATAAGGGCAACGCTGTACCAGAGATTATCACTAGCTCCGGGGCTGCGTAAGCCCCATTTAATTAAAAAGGTTGCATCCAGCTGACTTATTCAGTATGAAAATTATTCCCTCCCCCTTTCTCCTCCCCCCTGTAGAGAAGCGCAGTGCTTTCTAGAAGGTGAGAGGCACAGCATAGATGACCTTCCCACAAGCAAAATTCCTCTGCTTAAAAATTCAAGTGTGCTGTTGCTTATTGTAGAAAAGCACCGTTCCTCTTTTGGTGGGGAGGTTGCCTGCTTCCTAGGCTGAAAAGGGTGCAGGGGCATGCGGTTTAAGAAATAGGTGGGGAATGGAATTGGAACAAAGATTCCAGAAGGAACTTGGACTTCCCTGGATTTGTGGTTCAAAGGCTTGTGTTTGTGCCAGCCGGCTTTGGCTCAGGATGCCTGTGCAGATTTCCGCAGCTGGCTCTCTTTACTGCAATGAGTCTACTGCCTCATTCTCCCTGGCACAAGGTTTGGCCAGAAAGTGTGCTCTTTATCTTGGAGATAGATATTCTGGCAAATAGGCAAAAAACATTGAAATCAACTTTTCCTATAACAGTCTCTCCCTGATTAATATTTAATGTATCTGTTATTAATATGAATTTGCTTTATTTTACTCTAGGAGAGTAAAAAACAATTCATTCAGAGGTGGTGGGAGAGGGTTACAAAGGTTAATACTATCTGAGGTCCTTGGTAAGGCACATCTTCCTGGCCTCCTCACTGCAAGGCGGGTTTTTAGTTTTATGTGGTGTGTGTGTGTGTGTGTGAGAGAGAGAGAGAGAGAGAGAGAGAGAGAGAAAGAGAGAGAGAGAGAGAGAGAGAGAGAGAGAGAGAGAGAGAGAGAGAGAGGAAGAGAGGAAGAGAATTTTAATGCTTGTTTTCATTGTCCCTTATAGAGACTCAAAATTCACTGTGACCATCACAAAGTCAGATCATTTTCCTTCTTACAATACTCAATTTACACAAAGTTTAAACAAACAAATCAAAAAGCCTTAGATTTCAATCTCAGGATTTCTCTCCTGTTTTGGGGTTTCCAGTAACTATCCACGCATGTCACAAGGGACTCTGAAGATAGAAAGGATAAAGAGACATAGGCTAGGGATACAGTACCAGACCTTGTGTTCCTAACTCTCTGGAGGAAGAAGCTGCAAGAGCGAGAACAAGAGGAAGATCTAGAAGGCTCCGCTCACCATGGTCAGGTCCCTTTAGGGCCAGGCGAGTCTGATGGTGTGGGAGAATCTCCAGTTTGACCTGGTCAGTTGTGTTGGCCAGGAACTGGGTCGCTTCTGCGAGGGTACAATACTCCATGCTCGTGCCGTCGATGGAGAGGATGTGGTCTCCCACATGTAGCGCACCACATCTATGGAAAGGAGAGGCAGCATCATCAAAAGTATCTCTTCCTGGATGAGACTTTCATGTTCTTTAGAGTCTTATGCAATTATCGCTTACTCAAAAAAGATTTAATGTTATTATTTTAAGTATGTAGGGTTTGAATCAAAATATAAAATCTTGTGGAAAATGCTGAAAAATGTGAACAAATGATTTTCTTATTCTCTTGTCCTTAAACATTTTGGGGTAGAGATGTTAAACATTAAGGGGAAACAGGCAAGTGGGTGTGAAGAAGAGAACTATTTTTCCCATGATTCTGTTCTCTGACTTTTTTCTCCTAGGCTCTTAAGTCATAATTATGAGCTGTCAGTCACTAAGAGTCTTAAGATGTGACTTGCCAAACTGGTCTAGGGTCCTGTGGAGG